>NW_026525540.1:305000-457500 GCF_943737925.1 Anopheles nili
CACTCAGTGAACCGGTTCCACTCAGTGGGCGCGAGAGCGTTAGAAAAATCTCATTTGTAACAACATTCTTGATATGAAAAAATTTTTATAGTACATCCTCGATCTTAAAAAATTTTTTAGTACATCCTCGATCTAAAAAAAATTTTGTTAGTACATCCTTGATATGAAAAAAATTTTTTTAGTACATCCTCGATCTAAAAAAATTTTTATAGTACATCCTCGATCTTAAAAAAATTTTTTAGTACATCCTCGATCTGAAAAAAATTTTTCTAGTACATCCTCGATCTAAAAAAATTTTTTTAGTACATCCTCGATCTAAAAAAAATTTTTTAGTACATCCTTGATATAAAAAAAAATTTTTTAGTACATCCTCGATCTAAAAAAATTTTTTTAGTACATCCTCGATCTAAAAAAATTTTTTTAGTACATCCTCGATCTTAAAAAAATTTTTTAGTACATCCTCGATCTGAAAAAAATTTTTCTAGTACATCCTCGATCTAAAAAAATTTTTTTAGTACATCCTCGATCAAAAAAAATTTTTTTAGTACATCCTCGATCTAAAAAAAATTTTTTTAGTACATCCTTGATATGAAAAAAATTTTTTTAGTACATCCTCGATCTAAAAAAAATTTTTTAGTACATCCTCGATCTAAAAAAAATTTTTTTAGTACATCCTCGATCTAAAAAAATTTTTTTAGTACATCCTCGATCAAAAAAAAATTTTTTTAGTACATCCTCGATCAAAAAAAATTTTTTTAGTACATCCTCGATCTAAAAAAAATTTTTTAGTACATTCTCGTTCTAAAGCTTAAGAAGAGAATTGCCGTCGAAAATATTAGTGCGATTGAACGGTGCCAGGCGCAGTTTGCTGGAGATGACGCCGACCAAATTCCGGAGGCGTTAGAAGGCCTCGAAAGACACTATGCAGATTTCTTCGCCGCGATAGCGAAGTTGGAGGAACTCGACGATAGTAGTGAGACGAACGAGTCATGCATTATGGATCAATGATGAATCAATATCGAAGAGCGGTACAGGAAGAAAAAAAATCTTTCTTTCGCAAACATCAACATAAGGAAGAAGGTGCTGTGAACGAGACTACAGGGTTGACCTCTTGCACGTTTGGACGTTTGGACGGCCAACAGAACGCTCATCTCGTAACTCGTACACGTAATAAAAACGCTCTCTCGCGTCATCAGCGGACATTTGGTGTTTTTGCGACGCATTTGCGATCGATTTGTATGGCGAAGTACTCGTTCAGGGATTTGGTTAAGGGCTTCATCACCTACCACAGCTGCAGGTCCAACCTAAACGTGACTTTTCGACACGCTATTGGCTCGTAATTTCTGCTTTTTAGTGGTTTTTTTTCTGAGCCAGCTGCTGTCGGTTCCGATGAGAATCGAGAAGGAGAGCCATTCTCTCGAATAAGGTGGCCAGTGTGGGACGCCCCCTTGATAAGGGGGCATACACTTATACGCCCTGTTGTCCGGCTGCGACTGATATCGCCTGAGATCCTCCGGGCTACTCTCCTGAGATCTCGGCTTCGTCTCTTGTCGTATGTTTCCGTCCATTTTGTAAGCACAATCGGCTGGGTAACTCCTTCTATCATTCCGTTCACAACTACAAGCCATCAGTCATCTACGAAGGTCGAAGCTGACGAACCACTGGGTCATATTGAAATGGTATTCCCTCCGTTTTGTACCGCGCAGTGGCGTTAAGCAGAGCATGTCGTGGGCAAAGGCACTGTTTGGTTTGCACTCACGGTTTTCGTGCCATCGTGCCGAAGGAAGTGATGCTAGACAGGTAGCAGGCCGCTTGTATTCCGGGCCCCATTCTAGACGCAATCGTATCGGGTGGTCAGTTCCTTCAACAAGCACATATATTTTTACGGAGCCCCCGGAAACTCGGATAGTGTGCGCACATGTTTCGTACCGCTAAGCCGAACGGTTGCTCATGGTTTCTAAGGTCTTCTCACCTTTTTCGATCAAACGCTCCATCGATCAAGTCTGGCCTTCCAAAAAGGGGTTTTTAAGGACCTCCAACGTCTCACTCACACCCAGCCTTAACATATTTTCCTCATCGCTGAATCCACAGGCCTCAGTGGACCTTTTTAAAGTGCGCGATAACGAGCGGCCAGTGTTGGGTTCTGGTTTATTTAAACGTGAAACTGTGATTGAGCGATCGAGCTGTGTGTGTGTGTGTGTGTGGTATTCGCCTGATCCGCGGAAGTGTTTTCGGAGTGTTTCCGCGTTGAGTTGGGTGTATTTTGCCAATGTCTCCGATAGCCATTGCGTTGTTTTATGGACGCCCGGCGGTTGGCCGAGTCTTCGCTCTGTCTCTCGTCTGAATTTCGCGCGTTAGTTCTAACTCGCGTTCCACGACTTCGAGCTCTCGACGTGCGTTTTGCGGTTTCGCACTCAAGCCTCTCCAGGTCGTCGAGCCGTTTTCGTCGGCTTGCGAATCATCATCAATTCTTCGCTTCGATGTCGATGACCTGCACGGTCGAGTTTGGGGTTCGATCCTGTTCGCTGTTTTATCCTGTTCGTCCTTTATCCTGTTTTTAGTACATCCTTGATCTAAAAAAAAATTTTTTAGTACATCCTCGATCTCAAAAAATTTTTTTAGTACATCCTTGATATGAAAAAAATTTTTTTAGTACATCCTCGATCTGAAAAAAATTTTTTTAGTACATCCTTGATATGAAAAAAATTTTTTAGTACATCCTCGATCTAAAAAATTTTTTTAGTACATCCTCGATCAAAAAAAATTTTTAAGTACATCCTCGATCTAAAAAAAAATTTTTTAGTACATCCTTGATATGAAAAAATTTTTTTTAGTACATCCTCGATCTAAAAAAATTTTTTTGGTACATCCTCGATCTAAAAAAAATTTTTTTAGTACATCCTAGATCAAAAAAAATTTTTTTAGTACATCCTCGATCTAAAAAAAATTTTTTTAGTACATCCTTGATATGAAAAAATTTTTTTTAGTACATCCTCGATCTAAAAAAATTTTTTTAGTACATCCTCGATCAAAAAAAATTTTTAAGTACATCCTCGATCTAAAAAAAAATTTTTTAGTACATCCTTGATATGAAAAAATTTTTTTTAGTACATCCTCGATCTAAAAAAATTTTTTTGGTACATCCTCGATCTAAAAAAAATTTTTTTAGTACATCCTAGATCAAAAAAAATTTTTTTAGTACATCCTCGATCTAAAAAAAATTTTTTTAGTACATCCTTGATATGAAAAAATTTTTTTTAGTACATCCTCGATCTAAAAAAATTTTTTTAGTACATCCTCGATCAAAAAAAATTTTTTTTAGTACATCCTCGATCTGAAAACAAATTTTTTAGTACATCCTTGATATGAAAAAATTTTTTTTAGTACATCCTCGATCTAAAAAAATTTTTTTAGTACATCCTCGATCAAAAAAAATTTTTTAGTACATCCTCGATCTAAAAAAAATTTTTTAGTACATCCTTGATATGAAAAAAATTTTTTTAGTACATCCTTGATATGAAAAAATTTTTTTTAGTACATCCTCGATCTAAAAAAATTTTTTTAGTACATCCTCGATCAAAAAAAATTTTTTTAGTACATCCTCGATCTAAAAAAATTTTTTTAGTACATCCTCGATCTAAAAAAAATTTTTTTAGTACATCCTCGATCTAAAAAATTTTTTTTAATACATCCTCGATCTAAAAAAAATTTTTTTAGTACATCCTCGATAAAAAAAAAATTTTTTTAGTACATCCTCGATCTAAAGCTTAAGAAGAGAATTGCCGTCGAAAATATTAGTGCGATTGAACGGTGCCAGGCGCAGTTTGCTAGAGATGACGCCGAGCAAATTCCGGAGGCGTTAGAAGGCCTCGAAAGACACTATGCAGATTTCTTCGCCGCGATAGCGAAGTTGGAGGAACTCGACGATAGTAGTGAGACGATCGAGTCATGCATTATGGATCAATGATGAATCAATATCGAAGAGCGGTACAGGCAGAAAAAAAAATCTTTCTTTCGCAAACATCAACATAAGGAAGAAGGTGCTGTGAACGAGACTACAGGGTTGACCTCTTGCACGTTTGGACGTTTGGACGGCCAATAGAACGCTCATCTCGTAACTCGTACACGTAATAAAAACGCTCTCTCGCGTCATCAGCGGACATTTGGTGTTTTTGCGACGCATTTGCGATCGATTTGTATGGCGAAGTACTCGTTCAGGGATTTGGTTAAGGGCTTCATCACCTACCACAGCTGCAGGTCCAACCTAAACGTGACTTTTCGACACGCTATTGGCTCGTCATTTCTGCTTTTTAGTGGTTTTTTTTCTGAGCCAGCTGCTGTCGGTTCCGATGAGAATCGAGAAGGAGAACCATTCTCTCGAATAAGGTGGCCAGTGTGGGACGCCCCTTGATAAGGGGGCATACACTTATACGCCCTGTTGTCCGGCTGCGACTGATATCGCCTGAGATCCTCAGTGCTACTCTCCTGAGATCTCGGCTTCGTCTCTTGTCGTATGTTTCCGTCCATTTTGTAAGCACAATCGGCTGGGGTACTCCTTCCGAAATTCAGTTCACAACTACAAGCCATCAGTCATCGACGAAGGTCGAAGCTGGCGAACCACTGGGTCATATTGAAATAGTATTCCCTCCGTTTTAAACCGCGCAGTGGCGTTAAGCAGAGCATGTCGTGGGCAAAGGCACTGTTTGGTTTGCACTCACGGTTTTCGTGCCATCGTGCCGAAGGAAGTGATGCTAGACAGGTAGCAGGCCGCTTGTATTCGAGGCCCCATTCTAGACGCAATCGTATCGGGTGGTCAGTTCCTTCAACAAGCACATATATTTTTTATGGAACTCCCGGAAACTCGGATAGTGTGCGCACATGTTTCGTACCGCTAAGCCGAACGGTTGCTCATGGTTTCTAAGGTCTTCTCACCTTTTGCGATCAAACGCTCCATCGATCAAGTCTGGCCTTCGAAAAAAGGGGTTTTTAAGGACCTCCAACGTCTCACTCACACCCTGACGGTAGCCACGGCTTCGAGTGCCGATCCACGGAGGGCCTTAACATATTTTTCTCATCGCTCAATCCACAGGCTTCCGTGGACGTTTTTAAAGTGCGCGATAACGAGCGGCCAGTGTTTGGTTCTGGTTTATTTAAACGTGAAACTGTGATTTAGCGATCGAGCTGTGTGTGTGTGTGGTATTCGCCTGATCCGCGCAAGTGTTTTCGGAGTGTTTCCGCGTTGAGAGTAGGTGTATTTTGCCAATGTCTCCGATAGCCATTGCGTTGTTTTATGGACGCCCGGCGGTTGGCGGAGTTGACCGCTCTGTCTCTCGTCTGAATTTCGCGCGTTAGTTCTAACTCGCGTTCCACGGCTTCGAGCTCTCGACGTGCCTTTTGCGGTTTCGCACTCAAGCCTCTCCAGGTCGTCGAGCCGTTTTCGTCGGCTTGCGAAGCTTCATCATTCTTCGCTTCGATGTCGATGACCTGCACGGTCGAGTTTGGGGTTCGATCCTGTTCGCTGGGCACTTGCGACACACTGAGAGCCTCCTTCGAGCGGGGGGGGGGGGGGGGGGGGGGTTATTAATCATCTCGATGCACGGGCACTTTTTTTTTGTTTCCCGTTCCCGTGGCGCTTCGAAGATTTACTTACGCGTTTTCGAGTGTACGCTTCCCTTTCGGGAGTCTCACGAACGTTCGCGGCGACTTTTTTTGGATACGCGGGTTTGCATTTAGTGAAGCTAAGCGGCTAGTGCACGGAGCTATCGGAAATTCCGCTAAAGCATATCTCTTTTTAGAATATTCTTCGTATTTAAGAAAGCTCTTTAAAGAATGTTGCGAATGCAACAACGCAAGAAAGAAAGCAAAAACGGCGTTTTTTTAGTATTCTTCCAAGGTAGACAGGGAAGCAGAAAGAAAAACTTTAAAGAGGTCTTTTTTATTTGTCGCGAAGAAAAAAGAGAGGCCTCGCAGGACTTCGTTCCGCCCTTCAATACTAATCCCTCTCGGTTCTGAACCGGTTCACTCAGTGAACCGGTTCCACTCAGTGGGCGCGAGAGCGTTAGAAAAATGTCATTTGTAACAACATCCTTGATATGGAAAAACATTTTTTTAGTACATCCTCGAGCTAAAAACATTTATTTAGTACATCCTCGATCTAAAATAATTTTTTTAGTACATCCTCGATCTAAAAAAAATTTTTTTAGTACATCCTCGATCTAAAAAAATTTTTTTAGTACATCCTTGATATGAAAAAAATTTTTTTAGTACATCCTCGATCTGAAAAAATTTTTTTAGTACATCCTCGATCTAAAAAAAATTTATTTAGTACATCCTCGATCTAAAAAAAATTTTTTTAGTACATCCTCGATCTACAAAAATTTTTTTAGTACATCCTTGATATGAAAAAATTTTTTTTAGTACATCCTCGATCTAAAAAAAATTTTTTTAGTACATCCTTGATATGAAAAAAATTTTTTTAGTACATCCTCGATCTGAAAAAATTTTTTTAGTACATCCTCGATCTAAAAAAATTTTTTTAGTACATCCTCGATCTAAAAAAATTTTTTTAGTACATCCTCGATCTAAAAAAAATTTTTTTAGTACATCCTTGATCTAAAAAAATTTTTTTAGTACATCCTCGATCAAAAAAAATTTTTTTAGTACATCCTTAATATGAAAAAATTTTTTTAGTACATCCTCGATCTAAAAAAATTTTTTTAGTACATCCTTGATGTGAAAAATTTTTTTTAGTACATCCTCGATCAAAAAAAAATTTTTTTAGTTCATCCTTGATATGAAAAAATTTTTTTAGTATATCCTCGATCTAAAAAAATTGTTTAGTACATCCTCGATCTAAAAAAAATTATTTTAGTACATCCTTGATATGAAAAAATTTTTTTAGTACATCCTCGATCAAATAAAATTTTTTTAGTACATCCTCGATCTAAAAAAAAATTTTTTAGTACATCCTTGATATGAAAAAATTTTTTTTAGTACATCCCTGATCTAAAAAATTTTTTTTAGTACATCCTCGATCTAAAAAAAATTTTTTTAGTACATCCTTGATATGAAAAAAATTTTTTTAGTACATCCTCGATCTAAAAAAATTTTTTTACTACATCCTCGATCTAAAAAAAATTTTTTAGTACATCCTTGATCTAAAAAAATTTTTTTAGTACATCCTTGATATGAAAAAAAATTTTTTAGTACATCCTCGATCTAAAAAAATTTTTTTAGTACATCCTCGATCTAAAAAAATTTTTTTAGTACATCCTCGATCTAAAAAAATTTTTTTAGTACATCCTCGATCTAAAAAAATTTTTTTAGTACATCCTCGATCTAAAAAAATTGTATAGTACATCCTCGATCTAAAAAAAATTTTTTAGTACATCCTCGATCTAAAAAAATTTTTTTAGTACATTCTCGATCTAAAAAAAATTTTTTTAGTACATCCTCGATCTGAAAAAAATTTTTTTAGTACATCCTCGATCTAAAAAAATTTTTTTAGTACATCCTCGATCTAAAAAATTTTTTTAGTACATCTGTGGAAAATATTTGGGAAACAACTGCACTAGATCACTTTTGAGCAACGTAAAATGAACTTGGTAAAATGAACTAGGTAAAATGAACTCTCAAAAAAAAAACGAATAAAAACAGTAGCAAACAGAACAGCGCCGAGGATAGACAGTTTATACGATCACGGTAACGGTGAATTTTCTGAACATCACAGCCAGTACATTAGTGAGAATTTCTCACATTTTGGTCCTTCGAGCCGGATCGTGATTTCGGAAGTTTACCTTTTCATCGCTCTGCATCAAGAGCCAATCTAACAACACATCGTTCGCGTCGTTTACCGCCATCACGTACCGCCCTGCACCAAGGGCAACGACCTACGATAGTGCGCCATCGCGATTCAAATGTTGCGTCAAAGTTTTCGTTTCGTGTGTCACTGCTGTGTTACTCGTTCGTACCATGGACAAAAAGATTAAAGCCCCGTTCAGCTTCAGAAGAGAATTGCCGTCGAAAATATTAGGGCCTCGAAAGACACTATGCAGATTTCTTCGCCGCGATAGCGAAGTTGGAGGAACTCGACGATAGTAGTGAGACGATCGAGTCATGCATTATGGATCAATGATGAATCAATATCGAAGAGCGGTACAGGAACAAAAAAAATCTTTCTTTCGCAAACATCAACATAAGAAAGAAGGTGCTGTGAACGTGACTACAGGGTTGACCTCTTGCACGTTTGGACGTTTGGACGGCCAATAGAACGCTCATCTCGTAACTCGTACACGTAATAAAAACGCTCTCTCGCGCCATCAGCGGACATTTGGTGTTTTTGCGGCGCATTTGCGATCGATTTGTATGGCGAAGTACTCGTTCAGGGATTTGGTTAAGGGCTTCGTCACCTACCACAGCTGCAGGTCCAACCTAAACGTGACTTTTCGACACGCTATTGGCTCGTCATTTCTGCTTTTTAGTGGTTTTTCTGAGCCGCCTGCTGTCGGTTCCGATGAGAATCGAGAAGGAGAACCATTCTCTCGAATAAGGTGGCCAGTGTGGGACGCCCCTTGATAAGGGGGCATACACTTATACGCCCTGTTGTCCGGCTGCGACTGATATCGCCTGAGATCCTCAGTGCTACTCTCCTGAGATCTCGGCTTCGTCTCTTGTCGTATGTTTCCGTCCATTTTGTAAGCACAATCGGCTGGGGTACTCCTTCCGAAATTCAGTTCACAACTACAAGCCATCAGTCATCGACGAAGGTCGAAGCTGGCGAACCACTGGGTCATATTGAAATAGTATTCCCTCCGTTTTAAACCGCGCAGTGGCGTTAAGCAGAGCATGTCGTGGGCAAAGGCACTGTTTGGTTTGCACTCACGGTTTTCGTGCCATCGTGCCGAAGGAAGTGATGCTAGACAGGTAGCAGGCCGCTTGTATTCCGGGCCGCATTCTAGACGCAATCGTATCGGGTGGTCAGTTCCTTCTGAATGGAACTCCCGGAAACTCGGATAGTGGCGCACATGTTTCGTACCGCTAAGCCGAATCGTTGCCCATGGTTTCTAAGGTCTTCTCACCTTTTGCGATCAAACGCTCCATCGAGCAAGTCTGGCCTTCCAAAAAGGGGTTTTTTAAGGACCTCCAACGTCTCACTCACACCCTGACGGTAGCCATGGCTTCGAGTGCCGATCCGCGGAGGGCCTTAACATATTTTCCTCATCGCTCAATCCACAGGCTTCAGTGGACGTTTTTAAAGTGCGCGATAACGAGCGGCCAGTGTTTGGTTCTGGTTTATTTAAACGTGAAACTGTGATTTAGCGATCGAGCTGTGTGTGTGTGTGTGTGTGGTATTCGCCTGATCCGCGGAAGTGTTTTCGGAGTGTTTCCGCGTTGAGAGTAGGTGTATTTTGCCAATGTCTCCGATAGCCATTGGGTTGTTTTATGGACGCCCGGGGGTTGGCGGAGTTGACCGCTCTGTCTCTCGTCTGAATTTCGCGCGTTAGTTCTAACTCGCGTTCCACGAATTCGCACTCAAGCCACTCCAGGTCGTCGAGCCGTTTTCGTCGGCTTGCGAATCATCATCAATTCTTCGCTTCGATGTCGATGACCTGCACGGTCGAGTTTGGGGTTCGATCCTGTTCGCTGGGCACTTGCGACACACTGAGAGCCTCCTTCGAGCGGGGGGGGGGGGGGGGTTATTAATCATCTCGATGTACGGGCACTTTTTTTTTGTTTCCCGTTCCCGTGGCGCTCCGAAGATTTACTTACGCGTTTTCGAGTGTACGCTTCCCTTTCGGGAGTCTCACGAACGTTCGCGGCGACTTTTTTTGGAGCCGCGGGTTTGAATTTAGTGAAGCTAAGCGGCTAGTGCACGGAGTTATCGGAAATTCCGCTAATAAAATATCTCTTTTAGAATATTCTTCGTATTTAAGAAAGCTCTTTAAAGAATGTTGCGAATGCAATTACGCAAGAAAGAAAGAAAAAACGGCGTTTTTTTAGTATTCTTCCAAGGTAGACAGAGAAGCAGAAAAAAAGCTTTAAAGAGGTCTTTTTTATTTGTCGCGAAGAAAAAAGAAGCCTCGCAGGACCTCGTTCCGCCCTTTATACTGAATCTCTCTCGGTTCTGAACCGGTTCCACTCAGTGGGCGCGAGAGCGTTAGAAAAATGTCATTTATAACAACATCTTTGATATGACAAAAATTTTTTTAGTACATCCTCGATCTAAAAAAATTTTTTTAGTACATCCTCGATCTAAAAAAAATTTTTTTAGTACATCCTCGATCTAAAAAAAATTTTTTTAGTACATCCTTGATATGAAAAAATTTTTTTTAGTACATCCTCGATCTAAAAAAAATTTTTTTAGTACATCCTCGATCAAAAAAAATTTTTTAGTACATCCTTGATATGAAAAAATTTTTTTTAGTACATCCTCGATCTAAAAAAATTTTTTTAGTACATCTTTGATATGAAAAAAATTTTTTTAGTATATCCTCGATCTAAAAAAAAATTTTTTAGTACATCCTTGATATGAAAAAAATTTTTTTAGTACATCCTAGATCTAAAAAAAATTTGTTAGTACATCCTCGATCTAAAAAAAATTTTTTAGTACATCCTCGATCAAAAAAAATTTTTTTAGTACATCCTAGATCTAAAAAAAATTTTTTTAGTACATCCTTGATATGAAAAAAATTTTTTTAGTACATCTTTGATATGAAAAATTTTTTTAGTACATCCTCGATCTAAAAAAAATTTTTTTTGTACATCCTTGATATAAAAAAAATTTTTTTAGTACATCCTCGATCAAAAAAAATTTTTTTAGTACATCCTCGATCTAAAAAAATTTTTTAGTACATCCTTGATATGAAAAAATTTGTTTAGTACATCCTCGATCTAAAAAAATTTTTTTAGTACATCCTCGATCAAAAAAAATTTTTTTAGTACATCCTCGATCTAAAAAAAATTTTTTTAGTACATCCTTGATATGAAAAAAATTTTTTTAGTACATCCTCGATCAAAAACATTTTTTAGTACATCCTCGATCTAAAAAAAATTTTTTTAGTACATCCTTGATATGAAAAAATTTTTTTTAGTACATCCTCGATCAAAAAAAATTTTTTTAGTACATCCTCGATCAAAAAAAATTTTTTTAGTACATCCTCGACCTAAAAAAAATTTTGTTAGTACATCCTCGATCAAAAAAAATTTTTTTAGTACATCCTCGATCTAAAACAAATTTTTTTAGTACATCCTTAATATGAAAAAAATTTTTTTAGTACATCCTCGATCAAAAAAAATTTTTTTAGTACATCCTCGATCTAAAAAAAATTTTGTTAGTACATCCTTGATATGAAAAAATTTTTTTTAGTACTTCCTCGATCTAAAAAAAATTTTTTAGTACATCCTCGATCAAAAAAAATTTTTTAGTACATCCTCGATCTAAAAAAAATTTTTTTAGTACATCCTTGATATGAAAAAAATTTTTTTAGTACATCCTCGATCTAAAAAAAATTTTTTTAGTACATCATCGATCAAAAAAAATTTTTTTAGTACATCCTCGATCTAAAAAAATTTTTTTAGTACATCCTTGATATGAAAAAATTTTTTTAGTACATCCTCGATCTAAAAAAAAATTTTTTAGTACATCCTTGATATGAAAAAATTTTTTTTAGTACATCCTCGATCTAAAAAAATTTTTTTAGTACATCCTCGATCAAAAAAAATTTTTTTAGTACATCCTCGATCAAAAAAAAATTTTTTAGTACATCCTCGATCTAAAAAAAATTTTTTTAGTACATCCTTGAGATGAAAAAAATTTTTTAGTACATCCTCGATATAAAAAAATTTTTTTTAGTACATCCTCGATCTAAAAAAATTTTTTTAGTACATCCTCGATCTAAAAAAATTTTTTTAGTACATCCTCGATCTAAAAAAATTTTTTTAGTACATCCTCGATCTAAAAAAAATTTTTTTAGTACATCCTTGAGATGAAAAAAATTTTTTTAGTACATCCTCGATCTAAAAAAATTTTTTCAGTACATCCTCGATCAAAAAAAAATTTTTTTAGTACATCCTTGAGATGAAAAAAATTTTTTAGTACATCCTCGATATAAAAAAATTTTTTTTAGTACATCCTCGATCTAAAAAAATTTTTTTAGTACATCCTCGATCTAAAAAAATTTTTTTAGTACATCCTCGATCTAAAAAAATTTTTTTAGTACATCCTCGATCTAAAAAAAATTTTTTTAGTACATCCTTGAGATGAAAAAAATTTTTTTAGTACATCCTCAATCTAAAAAAAAATTTTTTAGTACATCCTTGATATGAAAAAAATTTTTTTAGTACATCCTCGATATAAAAAAAATTTTTTTTAGTACATCATCGATCTAAAAAAATTTTTTTAGTACATCCTCGATCTAAAAAAATTTTTTTAGTACATCCTCGATCTAAAAAAATTTTTTTAGTACATCCTCGATCTAAAAAAATTTTTTTAGTACATCCTCGATCTAAAACAAATGTTTTTAGTACATCCTTGATATGAAAAAAATTTTTTTAGTACATCCTCGATATAAAAAAAATTTTTTTTAGTACATCATCGATCAAAAAAAATTTTTTTAGTACATCCTCGATCAAAAAAAATTTTTTTAGTACATCCTCGATCTAAAAAAAATTTTTTTAGTACATCCTTGAGATGAAAAAATTTTTTTAGTACATCCTCGATCTAAAAAAAAATTTTTTAGTACATCCTTGATATGAAAAAAATTTTTTTAGTACATCCTCGATATAAAAAAAATTTTTTTTAGTACATCCTCGATCTAAAAAAATTTTTATAGTACACCCTTGATATGAAAAAATTTTTTTTAGTACATCCTCGATCAAAAAAAATTTTTTTAGTACATCCTCGATCTAAAAAAAATTTTTTTAGTACATCCTTGAGATGAAAAAAATTTTTTTAGTACATCCTCGATCTAAAAAAATTTTTTTAGTACATCCTCGATCAAAAAAAATTTTTTTAGTACATCCTCGATCAAAAAAAATTTTTTTAGTACATCCTCGATCTAAAAAAAATTTTTTTAGTACATCCTTGAGATGAAAAAATTTTTTTAGTACATCCTCGATCTAAAAAAAAATTTTTTAGTACATCCTTGATATGAAAAAAATTTTTTTAGTACATCCTCGATATAAAAAAAATTTTTTTTAGTACATCCTCGATCTAAAAAAATTTTTTTAGTACATCCTCGATCTAAAAAAATTTTTTTAGTACATCCTCGATCTAAAAAAATTTTTTTAGTACATCCTCGATCTAAAAAAAATTTTTTTAGTACATCCTTGAGATGAAATAAATTTTTTTAGTACATCCTCGATCTAAAAAAATTTTTTTAGTACATCCTCGATCAAAAAAAATTTTTTTAGTACATCCTCGATCAAAAAAAATTTTTTTAGTACATCCTCGATCTAAAAAAAATTTTTTTAGTACATCCTTGAGATGAAAAAAATTTTTTTAGTACATCCTCGATATAAAAAAAATTTTTTTTAGTACATCATCGATCTAAAAAAATTTTTTTAGTACATCCTCGATCTAAAAAAATTTTTTTAGTACATCCTCGATCTAAAAAATTTTTTTTAGTACATCCTCGATCTAAAAAAATT
This sequence comes from Anopheles nili, assembly GCF_943737925.1. Classification (NCBI taxonomy): domain Eukaryota; kingdom Metazoa; phylum Arthropoda; class Insecta; order Diptera; family Culicidae; genus Anopheles; species Anopheles nili. The sequence continues at coordinate 318,648 of NW_026525540.1, forward strand.
TTTTTAGTACATCCTCGATCTAAAACAAATGTTTTTAGTACATCCTTGATATGAAAAAAATTTTTTTAGTACATCCTCGATATAAAAAAAATTTTTTTTAGTACATCATCGATCTAAAAAAATTTTTTTAGTACATCCTCGATTAAAAAAAATTTTTTTAGTACATCCTCGATCTAAAAAAATTTTTTTAGTACATCCTCGATCTAAAACAAATGTTTTTAGTACATCCTCGATCTAAAAAAAATTTTTTTAGTACATCCTCGATCAAAAAAAATTTTTTTAGTACATCCTCGATCTAAAAAAAATTTTTTTAGTACATCCTCGATCTAAAAAAAATTTTTTTAGTACATCCTCGATCTAAAAAAATTTTCTTAGTACATCCTCGATCTAAAAAAAATTTTTATAGTACATCCTCAATCTAAAAAAATTTTTTTAGTACATTCTCGATCTAAAAAAAATTTTTTTAGTACATCCTCGATCTAAAAATAATTTTTTTAGTACATCCTCGATCTAAAAAAATTTTTTTAGTACATCCTCGATCTAAAAAAAATTTTTTTAGTACATCCCCTGTTTAAAAAAAAATTTTCTATTACATCCTCGATCTAAATAAATTTTTTTAGTACATCCTCGATCTAAAAAAAATTTTTTTAGTACATCCTCGATGAAAAAAAATTTTTTTAGTACATCCTCGATCTAAAAAAATTTTTTTAGTACATCCTTGATATGAAAAAAAATTTTTTAGTACATCCTCGATCTAAAAAAAATTTTTTTAGTACATCCTCGATCTAAAAATATTTTTTTAGTACATCCTCGATTTAAAAAAAAATTTTTTAGTACATCCTCGATCAAAAAAAATTGTTTCAGTACATCCTTGATATGAAAAAATTTTTTTAGTACATCCTCGATCTAAAAAAATTTTTTTTAGTACATCCTCGATCTAAAAAAAATTTTCTTAGTACATCCTAGATCAAAAAAAATTTTTTTAGTACATCCTCGATCTAAACAAAATTTTTTTAGTACATCCTCGATCAAAAAAAATTTTTTTAGTACATCCTCGATCTAAAAAAAATTTTTTTAGTACATCCTCGATCTATAAAAATTTTTTTAGTACATCCTTGATATGAAAAAAATTTTTTTAGTACATCCTCGATCAAAAAAAATTTTTTTAGTACATCCTCGATCTAAAAAAAATTTTTCTAGTACATCCTTGATATGAAAAAAATTTTTTTAGTACATCCTCGATCAAAAAAAATTTTTTTAGTACATCCTCGATCTAAAAAAAATTTTTTTAGTACATCCTCGATCTAAAAATAATTTTTTTAGTACATCCTCGATCAAAAAAAATTTTTTTAGTACATCCTCGATCTAAAAAAAATTTTTTTAGTACATCCTCGATCTAAAAAAATTTTTTTTAGTACATCCTCGATCTAAAAAAAAATTTTTTTAGTACATCCTTGATATGAAAAAAATTTTTTTAGTACATCCTCGATCTAAAAAAATTTTTTTAGTACATCCTCGATTTAAAAAAAATTTTTTCAGTACATCCTTGATATGAAAAAAATTTTTTTAGTACATCCTCGATCTAAAAAAAATTTTTTTAGTACATCCTCGATCTAAAAAAAATTTTTAAGTACATCCTCGATCTAAAAAAATTTTTTTTAGTACATCCTCGAATTAAAAAAAATTTTTTTAGTACATCCTTGATATGAAAAAATTTTTTTTAGTACATCCTCGATCGAAAAATTTTTTTTTAGTACATCCTCGATCAAAAAAAATTTTTTTAGTACATCCTCGATCTAAAAAAAATTTTTTTAGTACATCCTCGATCAAAAAAAAATTTTTTTAGTACATCCTTGATATGAAAAAATTTTTTTTAGTACATCCTCGATCGAAAAATTTTTTTTTAGTACATCCTCGATCAAAAAAAATTTTTTTAGTACATCCTCGATCTAAAAAAAATTTTTTTAGTACATCCTCGATTTAAAAAAAAATTTTTTAGTACATCCTCGATCTAAAAAATTTTTTTTAGTACATCCTCGATCTAAAAAAAATTTTTTTAGTACATCCTTGATATGCAAAAAAATTTTTTTAGTACATCCTTGATATGAAAAAAATTTTTTTAGTACATCCTCGATCAAAAAAAATTTTTTTAGTACATCCTTGATCAAATAAAATTTTTTTAGTACATCCTCGATCAAAAAAAATTTTTTTAGTACATCCTCGATCTAAAAAAATTTTTTTAGTACATCCTCGATCTAAAAAAAATTTTTTTAGTACATCCTCGATCTAAAAAAAATTTTTTTAGTACATCCTCGATCTAAAAAAAATTATTTTGTACATCCTCGATCTAAAAAAAATTTTTTTAGTACATCCTCGATCTAAAACAAATTTTTTTAGTACATCCTTGATATGAAAAAATTTTTTTAGTACATCCTCGATCTTAAAAAATTTTTTTAGTACATCCTTGATTTGAAAAAATTTTTTTAGTACATCCTCGATCTAAAAAAATTTTTTTAGTACATCCTCGATCAAAAAAAAATTTTTTTAGTACATCCTCGATCAAAAAAAATTTTTTTAGTACATCCTGGATCTAAAAAAATTTTTTTAGTACATCCTCGATCAAAAAAAAATTTTTTTAGTACATCCTCGATCTAAAAAAATTATTTTAGTACATCCTCGATCAAAAAAAATTTTTTTAGTACATCCTCGATCTAAAAAAATTTTTTTAGTACATCCTCGATCAAAAAAAATTTTTTTAGTACATCCTCGATCTAAAAAAATTTTTTTAGTACATCCTTGATATGAAAGAAATTTTTTTAGTACATCCTCGATCTAAAAAAATTTTTTTAGTACATCCTCGATCAAAAAAAAATTTTTTTAGTACATCCTCGATCTAAAAAAATTATTTTAGTACATCCTCGATCAAAAAAAATTTTTTTAGTACATCCTCGATCTAAAAAAATTTTTTTAGTACATCCTCGATCAAAAAAAATTTTTTTAGTACATCCTCGATCTAAAAAAATTTTTTTAGTACATCCTTGATCAAATAAAATTTTTTTAGTACATCCTCGATCAAAAAAAATTTTTTTAGTACATCCTCGATCTAAAAAAATTTTTTTAGTACATCCTCGATCTAAAAAAAATTTTTTTAGTACATCCTCGATCTAAAAAAAATTTTTTTAGTACATCCTCGATCTAAAAAAAATTATTTTGTACATCCTCGATCTAAAAAAATTTTTTTAGTACATCCTCGACCTAAAAAAAATTTTTTTAGTACATCCTCGATCTAAAAAAATTTTTTTAGTACATCCTCGATTTAAAAAAAATTTTTTTAGTACATCCTCGATCTAAAAAAATTTTTTTAGTACATCCTCGATCTAAAAAAAATTTTTTTAGTACATCCTTGATATGAAAAAATTTTTTTTAGTACATCCTCGATTTAAAAAAAATTTTTAGTACATCCTCGATCTAAAAAAATTTTTTTAGTACATCCTCGATTTAAAAAAAATTTTTTTAGTACATCCTCGATCTAAAAAAATTTTTTTAGTACATCCTCGATCTAAAAAAAATTTTTTTAGTACATCCTTGATATGAAAAAATTTTTTTTAGTACATCCTCGATTTAAAAAAAATTTTTTTAGTACATCCTCGATTTAAAAAAATTTTTTTAGTACATCCTCGATCCAAAAATTTTTTTTAGTACATCCTCGATCTAAAAAAATTTTTTTAGTACATCCTCGATATAAAACAAATGTTTTTAGTACATCCTTGATATGAAAAAAATTTTTTAAATACATCCTCGATCTAAAAAAATTTTTTTAGTACATCCTCGATATAAAAAAATTTTTTTAGTACATCCTCGATCTAAAAAAATCCAAAAAAAACAACTGCACTAGATCACTTTTGAGCAACGTAAAATGAACTAGGTAAAATGAACTAGGTAAAATGAACTCTCAAAAAAAAAAAAAAACGAATAAAAACAGTAGCAAACACAACAGCGCCGAGGATACACAGTTTATACGATCACGGTAACCGTGAATTTTCCGAAAATCACAGCCAGTACATTAGTGAGAATTTCTCACATTTTGGTCCTTCGAGCCGGATCGTGATTTCGGAAGTTTACCTTTTCATCGCGCTGCATCAAGAGCCAATCTAACAACGCATCGTTCGCGTCGTTTACCGCCATCACGTATCGCCCTGCACCAAGGGCAACGACCTACGATAGTGCGCCATCGCGATTCAAATGTTGCGTCAAAGTTTTCGTTTCGTGTGTCACTGCTGTGTTACTCGTTCGTTCCATGGACAAAAAGATTAAAGCCCCGTTCAGCTTAAGAGGAGAATTGCCGTCGAAAATATTAGGGCCTCGAAAGACACTATGCAGATTTCTTCGCCGCGATAGCGAAGTTGGAGGAACTCGACGATAGTAGTGAGACGAACGAGTCATGCATTATAGAACGAGTCAATATCGAAGAGCGGTACAGGAACAAAAAAAATCTTTCTTTCGCAAACATCAACATAAGAAAGAAGGTGCTGTGAACGAGACTACAGGGTTGACCTCTTGCACGTTTGGACGTTTGGACGGCCAAATACACCACACCTTCGTCTTCGCAAAGATCGAGTTGCCGATGATCGACGCTTTGCCGGAGCTTCCATCGATTACAAAGCTCGAATGTTTTTTTATCGTCACCGAAAGGAGATGCGGCACTGCCTTTCGAGCACACACCGTGACGTGGGCCGCGCTTCCTAAACGATATTGACAATCCGCGTTTACTCGTTCGTGTATACTTTCGTAACACTACACTATCTTCCCGGTGTGCAGTCGGAGTGTCTGGACAAACTAAGAAATCTAGTGGACGAATTTGCGGCGATATGTGAGCGGGTTTGTGAAGTTAAATGACCCGGTAGATCATGAGGTTAGATCGTGCTACTCTCCTCGCGTGGGAAAAGCATTCGGTACACTTTGCGCGGGATAAGAACACAGTCACATAAGTCCAAATCCTAAAATCAACGAACAATTTCGCGAGTGATACGGTCGATAGTTCGAGAAAGGTGGCCGGCACCACCTCCACGTCGGTCGATCGCTAACCGCAGCATCTTTGCGATCCTCGGTCCGCTCGGTGTGATAAGTTATCAGTGTCCCTTGAATGATGCGTGGACGGTCACGCTCTCCGAAGCTGCCCAATATTTTCTGGGCAGGACGTACAAAACAGCGTCGGGAGTGCCTGAGTGCTGCCTGAGTGCTGCTCAGCAAGCAAAGGCTTGCAAGTCGAATTATTCCTGCCGTACGTGTCACCAACGTCAACAATACACTGCTACACACACACACACACTACCGACACCAAACTCAACGGTTGCTATGGCAGTGCAAAACGCACAATCGCGGCATGGTATTTTTGGAAAAAAAACGTGCTGCTGTACATTGTCGATGGCTACGGAAACGGGCATGAGCCAAGAGCAGTTCTCGACTCGGGCTCAAGGTCAACGTATCGATCTTGGGCATCGGCAATTCGCTACAGCTGCTTAGGGGGTCCGATATTAGCAAACGGTGGAATCCCGAAACCAACGGCATGCTTCGCAGTTCTCCCATGGAACTCCCAACGTCGCCGATCATGACGCATCATCATGGAAAATGGCGAATTTGCCACTCGTGCTTTGTTCCCGGCACGATAGACATCACCATTGGCGGTGACACGATATTGGGGAGCTTCGATCGCTCGCCAGAGGGAAACCCTGGTTGGTGGAGACTCCTTTCGGTTGGGTCGTAGCTGGATCGAACAGATCGTCGGGTGATTCGCAGCGGTCACAGTTGTGTCTTCTGGCTGCGAACGGAGTGAGTACCTTTCGCTGGAATCGATTCTGGAGCGTTTCTGGGAAACCGAGACTGTGTCTTGTCCACTGAGGAGGATGCCTGTGAGAAGCATTTCGTGGCCACTGCATGACCAGAGATGCATCGGGCAGATATTTTTTTCTGTTTACCCGCAAAACAATAATAATCCCAGTGTCCTCGTCGACTTCTCGCCGTAGAACGAAGGTTGAGGTCGAATCCTGAACTGAAGGAAGAGTACAGTAAATTCATGAAGGCGTTTAGGCCACATGCCGGTCAATGATTCCTGTGAGCATTACCCTCTGCCCCATCTCGTGCGGTGGTAAAGGAGACGAGCAGAAGGTCAGAGGAGTGTTTGATGCCACGTGTAAAACGTCATCGGGGTTCTCCGCAAACGATAAACCGTTCGTGGGGCCAGTGATCCAAGATGAGCTGTTTTTCAATCATTGTACGCTTTCGGTCACATGCGCGTATCGCCGGATAGCAGCGATGGTGGAGAAAATGTACCGTCAAATTCGTCGAGAGAGTTCGCAGACAGGATCCTGTTGCAACCGATGCAAACCAGTACCAGCTACAAACCGTCAATCGAACACTAGCACCCACTAGCAGTTAATGCGGTGCTGAACGACCTCTACGTAGACGACTTACTATCAGACGCAGAGAAAGTATCGGATGCAATCGAGAAGCGCAAACAAATCGCTGAAATGCTAAATGCTGCTGGCTTCTCCTTAGAAAAAAAAAAAAACATGGGCATCCAACGCACCGAAAGCTCTAGCAGGCATTGCATCCGAAGATTCCGGCAGTTCTTTCAACACATGCGTGGCCAGATCCTCCAGTTTGTGTCGACGTTGGGACTGGTTTGGGAACCAGCGGTGGATATGTTTCGTTTTCGAATCGATTTGCCACCCGCGGCGTTACTATTGACAAATGGACGGGAAGCCTTGGGAGCGGGAAAGTGCTAGAGCTACCATCACAAAGCTCCGAAAGCAATGGACGGCGATGCATTCCACGGTACACTTGCGTGGTGAACTACGCATACCTCGATTTGCAGCACTCAAAGGAGCAACACGCGCGTGCAGCTGCACGTGTTTTCAGATGCTTCGCAACCAGCGTACGGCGCTTGCTGCTACATCGGAGCGGAAAGTGATGCAACGGATATCGGTACAACTTTTGGCAGCAAAATCGCAACACCAATGCAATCGCTAGACTACGAGCTTTGCGCAGTAAGCTTGGGACTACAACTGTTCCGGAAAGTCAGTCGCAATGACTGAAATCTCCACCACGACGATGGACGCCATTCGTTGCAAATAGAGTGGCACAAAACCAAGCAGACGATGTGGTTGTCGCGTGGTTTACAACCCGACCAATTACAAGCTTGCCTTCGGTGGTGGCATGGGCCAGCCTGGCTGAGTAGCAAGGTAGAAGGGTGGCCCAAAACAACTGCCTGCCATAGAAGAAATCGAATCAATCGACGAAGAACGAAGTTACTCAATTCACACGATCACTGCAGTTGCAACCACGATCGAGTTCAGCAGCAGTCTGTTTGTTCGATGTTCTACTTACATCAAACTTCGTCGATTCATCAAGTGTTTGAAGGCGGGCAATCCCTCAGCAAACAATACAAAATGCCACTGATGTGCTATCCAAAAATAAAAAGCTGAGCTGCAATTGTGTCGCTTAGCCCAGCCGTTCCGCTAACTCGTTGCCAGAGGATCGGCTGCAGATCGCAAGTGGTTGTCGCCATTCATCGACGAGCCGGAAATCATGCGGCAACATTATTAGCAGCAGCAGCATACCACAAGAAATACTTACATGCTGGTCCGGAACTACTGCTTTCTATGCTTCGTCAACGGTTCTGGGTAGTTGGTCTGACGCAGTCTGGCGAAATCCATCTTCCATCGATGTGTCACCGATGCTTCAAGGCCAAACCCACACTGGTAACAACAGTCCGTAGCCGATCTTCCGATCGTTTCACCAGGTTTCACCAACATGCCCGTTCACATCGGTGAGTGGCATCGGCTACTGTGTGGGCCAGTATTCATCAAATCGCGCCACGAACGCATATATTGCGACTTTTCGTGTGTGTGTTTTTTGCAACCAGGTGCGGTTCATCTTGGCAGCACTACGGCGTTTTGTGGCTCGCAGGGGTTGAGAAATTGTGGAACTACACTCAGATAACGCCACACACACTTTCAAGGGAGCGGCACACGAACTTCATCGCATCGATCAGATGCTTAAGTGTAGTAATCGCGAGCGTGAAATCGAACGATGAAATTCAGCGGAAATTCATTCAGAAAGCAATGAGCACATTTGTTAGCACAGCTCGAACAGTCGACCTTTACTTCCACTATCAAATGACGCGTCCGATAATGGAACCGCTCACTGCAGGCCATTTCTTAGTTGGGTCAAATTTAACGTCACTCCCTCAGGTTGATAGAGGGCAGGTACCATCGAATAGATTAAGAGGAATTTGATTTGGTGGAGAAACACCGGCAAAATATTTGGTCGCGTTGGCAAAATCCGGAATACCTGCAGCAGTTACAGGGCCCGCGCAAAACATCTGATTGCTAAACCGGTACGGTTAAAGGAAGGGCAATTGGTAAGCATCAGAGAAGACAATGTGCCACCTACCTTATGGCCGATGGGTAGGATCAAGGTGCTTCGTCCAGGAAAAGGATGGTGCAGTTAGGGTCGTAACACTACGCACAGGTGCAGGAAAGGGAATCGTTAGAGCGAACAGCTGGAATTGCGATTTTGCCGGATCCTGCTAATTTAGCAGGCGAAGAGTGTTCAACGGGTGGACTACGAGACTTGCAAAAGTTAACAAACTAGAATGAAAACAACACAGGTTGAGTGATCAATCAAGATCCATAGAAGCAAGGTGCCGCCGAACAGAATTTCGAATATGAAAGTATCAATTTCGATGAGGATGACAGTACATGTCCATAATGGAAAGAAGTTCCTTCTTTGGTGGCCGGGAGTGTGGAAAACATTAGGGAAACAACTGCACTAGAGCACTTTTGCGCAACGTAAAATGAACTAGGTAAAATGAACTAGGTAAAATGAACTCTCAAAAAAAAAACGAATAAAAACAGTAGCAAACAGAACAGCGCCAAGTTTACATAGTTTATACGATCACGGTAACGGTGAATTTTCTGAATATCACAGCCAGTACATTAGTGAGAATTTCTCACACATATCAAGGATGTACTAAAAAAATTTTTTTAGTACATCCTTGATCTAAAAAAATTTTTTTAGTACATCCTTGATCTAAAAAAATTTTTTTAGTACATCCTTGATCAAAAAAAAATTTTTTGAGTACATCCTCGATCTAAAAAAATTTTTTTAGTACATCCTCGATCTAAAAAAAATTTTTTTAGTACATCCTTGATATGAAAAAAATGTTTTTAGTACATTCTCGATCTAAACAAATTTTTTTAATACATCCTCGATCAAAAAAAATTTTTTTAGTACATCCTCGATCTAAAAAAAAATTTTTTAGTACATCCTTGATATGAAAAAATTTTTTTTAGTACATCCTCGATCTAAAAAAATTTTTTTAGTACATCCTCGAGCAAAAAAAATTTTTTTAGTACATCCTTGATCTAAAATAAATTTTTTTAGTACATCCTTGATCTAAAAAAATTTGTTTTAGTACATCCTCGATCTAAAAAAATTTTTTTAGTACATCCTCGATCTAAAAAAATTTTTTTAGTACATCCTTGATATGAAAAAAAAAATTTTTAGTACATCCTCGATCTAAAAAAAATTTTTTTAGTACATCCTCGATCAAAAAAAATTTTTTTAGTACATCCTCGATCTAAAAAAATTTGTTTAGTACATCCTCGATCTAAAAAAAATTTTTTTAGTACATCCTCGATCAAAAAAAATTTTTTTAGTACATCCTCGATCTAAAAAAAATTTTTTTAGTACATCTTCGATCTAAAAAAAATTTTTTTAGTACATCCTAGATCTAAAAAAATTTTTTTAGTACATCTTGGATATGAAAAAAATTTTTTTAGTACATCCTCGATCTAAAAAAAATTTTTTTAGTACATCCGCGATCTGAAAAAAATTTTTTTAGTACATCCTCGATCTAAAAAAATTTTTTTAGTACATCCTCGATCTAAAAAAATTTTTTAAGTACATCCTCGATCTAAAAAAATTTTTTAAGTACATCCTTGATATGAAAAAAATTGTTTTAGTACATCCTTGAACAAAAAAATTTTTTTTAGTTCATCCTTGTGAAATTACCTTCAACAATTTCAACCCACTCTCAGAATATAGTAGTGGATCTGAATTTCCGTAACAGAATTTCTCAATTCTCACCAATTTTAAGTGACTCACACAAGAGCACTTTTCACCGATGGTCCGTGGGGACACATACTGATTTTAATATCGCTAAAGGAGAATTGAGAAATTCGTTACAAAAAAGGAAAACATTGTAGCGGATTTCTTATCCCGTTTACCGGATTACATAGAGACTAAAGAAGAGAATAAACAAGTAATAGGAGTTGTTACTCGGGGCCAAAATAGAAAGCAAGAACTAGACACGGTTAGCTCCGAACAAAACAACAACCAATACAAATTTGGCGAGAAAAATAATTTGCAAATACCAACGACCCAAACGCACTGGGAAGATTTATTAAAGATAAACGTTGACATTAAACCAACGGAAGCTGAAATACAAAGAAAATGCCAAAGAGCGGAAAAAAAGAAAATAGACAGAACTCGATTAGAAAAATATAATCCCAATTCCGAAAAGACGGAATTGAACTCTAGCGAAATAAAACAAATTTTAAAAGAGTTCCATGACTCTCCTCTAGGTGGACATGTCGGAGCAAGAAGAATGAGAAAAAGAATTGGAGAGCTATTCTTTTGGAAAAAAATGAGAACAGATATAGATAATTATGTAAAGACATGTGATTCATACCAGAAAAACAAAATTCGAAAAACAAATAAGATCCCAATGAAAATAACCTCAACTTCCAACGCTCCTTTAGAAAAAATGTTTATAGACGTTGTCGTCCTACCGGAATCAGATACGGGAAACAAATATGGACTAGCAGTACAGGACGACATCTCAAGACATTTAATCGTATTGCCCATGAAAAACCAGGAAGCTTCGACAGTAGCAAAAACCTTTGTCGAGGGGGTAGTCTGTAAATTTGGATCCCCGCTGGAATTAGTTACCGATCAAGGCACAAATTTTATGAGTCAAGTTATGAAAAATATATGTAAACTCCTCAAAATTAAGAAAATAAACACATCCGCGTACCATCCACAAGCTAACCTAGTAGAAAGAGCAAACAGAGAACTTAAAATTTACTTACGCCAGTTCATTGGGCAAAACTCTGCAAATTGGGACCAATTATTACCATTTTTTACGTTTCAATATAATACTACAATAAATTCATCGACTGGATTCACACCATATGAACTGATGTTCGGACGAAAAGCTAGATTACCGACATCTATTTACAACCCAAACACAGGAAATAATTTTTATGGTGAATATTGTGAGCAATTGAAAACAAAATTAAAACAGGTACATCTTCTGGCCAAACAAAATTTGATCTTGTCGAAAGAAAAACGTAAAACTCTTTTTGATCAGGACACTAATCAATGGCAACCAATGTGGGGCGAACTTGTACTAGTCAAGAATACCCCTACGGGAACTGGCCAAAAATTGCAAAATGCTTGGAGAGGTCCTTATGAAGTAGTTGAAATACCAAGCGAGCAGACATGCGTCATTAAAAACGGAAGGAAATTAGAAAAAATTCATGTCAACCGATTAATACGGTACCATGAACGACAGAACTAAATTTAAAAAAAAATAATAATAATAATAAAAGGAAAAAAAATAAATGAATATATAAATAAATACAACGAAATTTTTACTTGGACAATTTGTAGCAATTCTAACTCATATTTTTTTTTTTTAGAATAACCATTTTACCACCAGAAAAAGGCACAACAAAGTTTCAAAAAAAAAATGATTTTTGCATGGCTTATAGTTAGCAACATCTGGATATTAGGGTTCGGCCAAGCAGAACTTACCCCTGAGAAAACATGGCAGTACTCACTACACGGACCGGAAGTGATACTAGAAGAAATGGGTGAGATTCTAATATCCGAGGGTATGTATAACTTTGAGCTTCATTTAAATATTTCCGGAGTCGATGAGAACATTGAAGAACTGGAAAGAATTTTCCAACATACCACCTTGTTATGCGAAACCCCAGAAAATTCATCCGAGGACATTCCTTGCAATTATAATTTGAAACAGTTAAAAAACAGTTTTGACCACCTCAAACAAAGACAAAAGCTTATCAAATCCTTTTTTGGAAAGCAAATTTCAAAACGCTCATGGAAATTTTGGAATGACATGGATGAAGACGATAGAATACGGGTAGATTTAAATATGGATAAAATCCGCCATAACGAGGAGGAAATTAGAAATACTATTCAGTTCCAGACATCGGCTCTAGGGAAAATATACTCTTTTGTAAATCAGACAAGTACTCAAGTGGACGAAACAGCTTCGTCACTGGTAACCAAATTTAATTTATTACGCATAACAGTCGAGAACTATAGAAACCTCACAAATGGTTTGAAAGCTCAACTCTGGAAAAACAAGCGCCTATTTGAGTTAATAACATCCGTTAACCAACTATTGGCTAAAATACAAAAAGACCAAAATATCTTTCTAAACGCAATACAAAAAAAGGAAAACATTTCAAACCATTCTCGATGTACTGGGTACCGATTGGGAAGATAAATTGATTAACAAGAGTTATGATACGATCCCTAGTTATTGAGCAATTCCCGAAGATCCTTTGCTCATTAAATTGATTGATTTTGAAATAACGCATGAACAAAATTATGAGTTACAATTTTTATTCAAAATCCCATTAGTTTATCGCCAAACATACACCATGAAAAAAAAAGTTACAGTAGCACCACACCTGAATGGGTCAACAGTTACAATGATTGAAATGATCAAAAATATAATATTTATCGAAAAAACAACTCGTTCTGGGGCTATGTCAGTGAATAGCTTGGTGATACAAAAATGCACCCCAATTGCAAAAGTTCAAAGTTTGTAGTTTTGTCAACTGCTCGAGAAAATTTAAAAAACCCTGGAACTTTGCACCTACAAACGTGTTGTTTCACAATAACTCGTTCAACTGCCCAATGAGATGTATCAAAATCAGTCACGACAAATTTTTAACGCCTATTAATACAGCGCTAAATATCACACGAGGACATAACTCATCGACACTTTTTGTTACTTGGTACAGGACAAAAATAAAAATTGAACCTAATATGACTGTGCAGACAGACAATGTTAAAATAACGTGTAAAGAAAACGTCACGGAAAGCAAAATTGATTCAAAACATGTTACGCAAAATATCTTTACCAGTTATGAAAGGAACGTTAGATTCAACACAAAAAAATACCTTTGCTAGTAAAATTCATTTCCTATTTATTCCATGCAAGAAAAAGGAAAACTTTTTTACTTTAGGTGTCGAAGCAAACGCCCTAAATCACCATCCAACAGTAGTAGCAAATCTGGCATGACCCATGGTGGTTTTCCACAACGACGGTACGAATTAGTTTGGGCGCACGTTGGCGAACGTTGGCGGGCTGTCTGAGAGGAAAAGATGTCCCGCTGTTCACCGTCAATGCACCGTCGCACAAAACCGAAAAAGGAGTCAAAAGGCATTCGCTAGCACAAGAAAGAAACATGATCGAACTACCAGCACAGCGCACCGCCAACAGCAATATAGAAAGCGAAAATCAATTAACAGAAGCCAACTGAAACCAACAGTTCGCTCCTAAAAGGGTAGAAGAATAAGACAAATAGTAGTTGAAAAAAAAAAGTAATAGAAGGATTTAGCGTAAACTAGTCGTTAAACGATAGAAGGTTAATACTTTACACCATGGCTTGAAGGAATAACCCTCCACCCGAACCGACCACTTGGCGTTACGGAGGATATCAACGAAGTAAAGCTTGACCTACGCTACGAAGAATGCTTGACGAAGTAGAGAATGAGGCATTGAGAGACGGCGTAAAGACGGGTCGACAGCAGAAGCATGAAAATTGGGAGGCACAGAGGCAATAATGGAGCAGATGGGTTTTTCCACACAGGCACGATGGATACGTCAACGGAGGACACCGAATGGTTTGACTGGAGAAAAAAAAAGAGGTGTGCTTCACGAGTGATACAAAACCAAACCAAATGTATTCCCTGCCCACACAATCGTCTAGCTGAGCTCAAGATCAAAGTCACAAAACTGAATGGGGCATAGTCAGCCACTGCTGATAAAATCCGATCCGAGAATGGACGGAATGACTGAAGAAAATCGCCAAGATGCTACCATTGTTTTGTCTCTTTAGCGTTGGCTAAAGACGTGAATTCAGTTCCCAAGAGAGTTCCCCGTTCTTTAACAGAATGCATAGTCTCGATTGCCCACATCACCATTCGAGTCAACTCGTAGATCTGACGGGGCCAAAATAAATAGGTCCCTCTTTCTCACCGGCCGTACCATTTCGGGGCTGAGGACTGGCGTGCGCGAGATTCAATTGATTCAAATAAGTGTAAGGGAGTGAAGCGGTCATCGTCGCCTCGTAGTCTGGCAATCTGAGTCGTAAGCATTAAGCAGAAGTGTCGTCTATGCGATCGCGCAATCACACAACACTCTGCACCGTAGGTTAAAATTATTATACCTTCAGTAAGCAAGATCGTTAGCAAGGCCCGAGAGGGCCAAGTAGGTATCGAGGGATCCCGGGAACACAATTTCTACGATCAGTTAGTATCGGGAAGCGTATGAATAAACGGCACAGGTGAAGTGAGCAAGTCAGGTTTTTTTATTTGTCACCGCACTCGACAACTTCTCGACGACTTCTCGGACAACTCCCTCTTCTCCACCAGGCCTGGCCCGACGACGCTCCTGGCCAGACGCTGCTTTCTACAATATCAAGGATGTACTAAAAAAATTTTTTTTAGATCGAGGATGTACTAAAAAAATTTTTTTTGATCGAGGATGTACTAAAAAAATTTTTTTTGATCGAGGATGTACTAAAAAAATTTTTTTCATATCAAGGATGTACTAAAAAAATTTTTTTTAGATCGAGGATGTACTAAAAAAATTTTTTTAGATCGAGGATGTACTAAAAAAATTTTTTTCATATCAAGGATGTACTAAAAAATTTTTTTTTAGATGAGGATGTACTAAAAAAATTTTTTTTGATCGAGGATGTACTAAAAAAATTTTTTTCATATCAAGGATGTACTAAAAAAATTTTTTTTAGATCGAGGATGTACTAAAAAAATTTTTTTTGATCGAGGATGTACTAAAAAAATTTTTTTTCGATCGAGGATGTACTAAAAATTTTTTTAGATCGAGGATGTACTAAAAAAATTTTTTTTGATCGAGGATGTACTAAAAAAATTTTTTTAGATCGAGGATGTACTAAAAAAATTTTTTTCATATCAAGGATGTACTAAAAAATTTTTTTTTTAGATCGAGGATGTACTAAAAAAAATTTTTTTTGATCGAGGATGTACTAAAAAAAATTTTTTCATATCAAGGATGTACTAAAAAAATTTTTTTAAATCGAGGATGTACTAAAAAAATTTTTTTAGATCGAGGATGTACCAAAAAAAATTTTTTTTTTGATCGAGGATGTACTAAAAAAATTTTTTTTTGATCGAGGATGTACTAAAAAAATTTTTTTAGATCGAGGATGTACTAAAAAAATTTTTTTTAAATCGAGGATGTACTAAAAAAATGTTTTTAGATCGAGGATGTACTAAAAAAATTTTTTTTAAATCGAGGATGTACTAAAAAAATGTTTTTAGATCGAGGATGTACTAAAAAAATTTTTTTAGACCGAGGATGTACTAAAAAAATTTTTTTTAGATCAAGGATGTACTAAAAAAATTTTTTTAGATCGAGGATGTACTAAAAAAATTTTTTTAGATCGAGGATGTACTAAAAAACTGTTTTAAATCTAGGATGTACTAAAAAAATTTTTTTAGATCGAGGATGTACTAAAAAAATTTTTTTATATCGAGGATGTACTAAAAAAATTTTTTTAGATCGAGGATGTACTAAAAAATTTTTTTTTAAATCGAGGATGTACTAAAAAAATTTTTTTTAGATCGAGGATGTACTAAAAAATTTTTTTTTAAATCGAGGATGTACTAAAAAAATTTTTTTTGATCGCGGATGTACTAAAAAAATTTTTTTAGATCGAGGATGTACTAAAAAAATTTTTTCATATCAAGGATGTACTAAAAAAATTTTTTTAGATCGAGGATGTACTAAAAAAATTTTTTTAGATCGAGGATGTACTAAAAAAAATTTTTTTCATATCAAGGATGTACTAAAAAATTTTTTTAGATCGAGGATGTACTAAAAAAATTTTTTTCATATCAAGGATGTACTAAAAAAATTTTTTTTAAATCGAGGATGTACTAAAAAAATTTTTTTTGACCGAGGATGTACTAAAAAATTTTTTTTAGATCGAGGATGTACTAAAAAAATTTTTTTCATATCAAGGATGTACTAAAAATATTTTTTTTAGATCGAGGATGTACTAAAAAAATTTTTATTAGATCGAGGATGTACTAAAAAAATTTTTTTTAGATCAAGGATGTACTAAAAAAATTTTTTTTGATCGAGGATGTACTAAAAAAATTTGTTTCATATCAAGGATGTACTAAAAAAATTTTTTTTAGATCGAGGATGTACTAAAAAAATTTTTTTAGATCGAGGATGTACTAAAAAAATTTTTTTAGATCAAGGATGTACTAAAAAAATTTTTTTTGATCGAGGATGTACTTAAAAAATTTTTTTAGATCGAGGATGTACTAAAAAATTTTTTTTTATCGAGGATGTACTAAAAAAATTTTTTTTAGATCGAGGATGTACTAAAAAAATTTTTTTTAGATCGAGGATGTACTAAAAAAATTTTTTTAGATCGAGGATGTACTAAAAAAATTTTTTTTAGATCGAGGATGTACTAAAAAAATTTTTTTCATATCAAGGATGTACTAAAAAAATTTTTTTTAAATCGAGGATGTACTAAAAAAATTTTTTTTGACCGAGGATGTACTAAAAAATTTTTTTTAGATCGAGGATGTACTAAAAAAATTTTTTTCATATCAAGGATGTACTAAAAATATTTTTTTTAGATCGAGGATGTACTAAAAAAATTTTTATTAGATCGAGGATGTACTAAAAAAATTTTTTTTAGATCAAGGATGTACTAAAAAAATTTTTTTTGATCGAGGATGTACTAAAAAAATTTGTTTCATATCAAGGATGTACTAAAAAAATTTTTTTTAGATCGAGGATGTACTAAAAAAATTTTTTTTGACCGAGGATGAACTAAAAAATTTTTTTTAGATCGAGGATGTACTAAAAAAATTTTTTCATAACAAGGATGTACTAAAAATATTTTTTTTAGATCGAGGATGTACTAAAAAAATTTTTTTTAGATCGAGGATGGACTAAAAAAATTTTTTTTAGATCAAGGATGTACTAAAAAAATTTTTTTTGATCGAGGATGTACTAAAAAAATTTGTTTCATATCAAGGATGTACTAAAAAAATTTTTTTTAGATCGAGGATGTACTAAAAAAATTTTTTTTGACCGAGGATGAACTAAAAAATTTTTTTTAGATCGAGGATGTACTAAAAAAATTTTTTCATAACAAGGATGTACTAAAAATATTTTTTTTAGATCGAGGATGTACTAAAAAAATTTTTTTTAGATCGAGGATGTACTAAAAAAATTTTTTTTAGATCAAGGATGTACTAAAAAAATTTTTTTTGATCGAGGATGTACTTAAAAAATTTTTTTAGATCGAGGATGTACTAAAAAATTTTTTTTTATCGAGGATGTACTAAAAAAATTTTTTTTAGATCGAGGATGTACTAAAAAATTTTTTTTAGATCGAGGATGTACTAAAAAAATTTTTTTAGATCGAGGATGTACTAAAAAAATTTTTTTCATATCAAGGATGTACTAAAAAAATTTTTTTTAGATCGAGGATGTACTAAACAAATTTTTTTAGATCGAGGATGTACTAAAAAAAATTTTTTCATATCAAGGATGTACTAAAAAAATTTTTTAAGATCGAGGATGTACTAAAAAAATTATTTTCATATCAAGGATGTACTAAAAAATTTTTTTTTGATCGAGGATGTACTAAAAAAATTTTTTTAAATCGAGGATGTACTTTAAAATTTTTTTTAGATCAAGGATGTACTAAACAAATTTTTTTAGATCGAGGATGTACTAACAAAATTTTTTTTGATCGAGGATGGACTAAAAAAATTTTTTTAAGATCGAGGGTGTACTAAAAAAATTTTTTTAGATCGAGGATGTACTAAAAAAATTTTTTTCATATCAAGGATGTACTAAAAAAATTTTTTTCATATCAAGGATGTACTAAAAAAATTTTTTTTAGATCGAGGATGTACTAAAAAAAATTTTTTTGATCGAGGATGTACTAAAAAAATTTTTTTCATATCGAGGATGTACTAAAAAAAATTTTTTCAGATCGAGGATGTACTAAAAAAATTTTTTTTGATCGAGGATGTACTAAAAAAATTTTTTTAGATCGAGGATGTACTAAAAAATTTTTTTTAGATCAAGGATGTACTAAAAAAAATTTTTTCATATCAAGGATGTACTAAAAAAATTTTTTTTAGATCGAGGATGTACTAAAAAAATTTTTTTAGATCGAGGATGTACTAAAAAAATTTTTTTAGATCGAGGATGTACTAAAAAAATTTTTTTCATATCAAGGATGTACTACAAAATTTTTTTTTAGATCGAGGATGTACTAAAAAAATTTTTTTGATCGAGGATGTACTAACAAAATTTTTTTTAGATCGAGGATGTACTAAAAAAATTTTTTTTGATCGAGGATGTACTAAAAAAATTTTTTTAGATCGAGGATGTACTAAAAAAAATTTTTTCTTATCAAGGATGTACTAAAAAAATTTTTTCATATCAAGGATGTACTAAAAAATTTTTTTTTAGATCGAGGATGTACTAAAAAAATTTTTTTTGATCGAGGATGTACTAAAAACTTTTTTTTCATATCAAGGATGTACAAAAAAAATTTTTTTTAGATCGAGGATGTACTAAAAAATTTTTTTTTAGATCGAGGATGTGCTAAAAAAATTTTTTTCATATCAAGGATGTACTTAAAAAATTTTTTTTAGATCGAGGATGTACTAAAAAATTTTTTTTTGATCGAGGATGTACTAAAAAAATTTTTTTTAGATCGAGGATGTATTATAAAAATTTTTTTAGATCGAGGATGTACTAAAAAAATTTTTTTAGATCGAGGATGTACTAAAAAAATTTTTTTAGATCGACGATGTACTAAAAATATATATATATATTTAAGTTTATATTTCAAGTATTTAAGTATTTACAGGTAGTTTTGGAGTAATACACAGCATGCAGCTTCATTAGCTTTTCAGGTGTAAGGTTATTATTGCGTAGTGCAGTGCTCGTGGGCGATTGCAAAAGTTTTTATGAGCAAAGAAACACGTGATAAGTGGTTTGTGGAACCATGCCTACTTATGGATACCTTAATTACTACCTTAAACTAACTAGCGTACTTAGCATGAATGAAGCGAACCCTACTTTTGTAACAGTAATCGTTTCATAAATAAAAGGAGGCGCTAGGAATCGAGAACGAGATTTCTTATAGTGAGAGGAGGAGATGCATCTCGCATGTGTTATGAAATTTTTTGCACGATGCTATGTAACATCTCCTCTAGCGGCTGCGTATTGGAAATCGAATACAGTTCCGATCTTCCGTACGGAGCGATCAACGCTTGCGATCATGCGCAACCAACGATCGAGCATAATCAGCGACGATCTGTGACGATGTGTTGTTGTTGTTGTTGTTTGCAGTTAATCCCCAAACGAGGGCGAGGCCATATAGCACACCCGGTAAGACAATTTGCTTGAATTTGGCGCTCCTGTGAATAATCGACTCAACATGGGCTCGGCAAAACCAAACGCCCTAGGTTTTATTGCGACTGGCGACCAAAATTGATAGGGAGCCTACTGCGACCACTAGCCTACTGTGTAGAGTAGCACCGAAGAGACCTAACGTTTGGCGAATGAGGCGAATACTATTGCCTGGGGGGTTTTTGGAAGTATTGATTTTAATCTTCCAGAATCGCAGCATAATTGAGGAAATCACTTGCAGGCAACGCTGCGGCAACCTGCTCTGCGTAGAGAACTATCTGACCGTCACTCGGTAGTACTAGGGCCCTAGTAGACTTCGCTGAAGGAACTCCTGCCGATATTTTGTTACTTGGTCCGATAGAGCCGAGCCTAACGCAACGCCAAACATCCTCTCTCTCTCTCTCTCTCTCTCTCAAATAACTACTTAGCATCTTGAGAATGTACACGGGAAGGCCGAAACCTAAGCGTTTATGAGTAAACCCACCATTGTCGAATGCCTTCTCGAGCAATCCAGCAAGGTGACTTCAGTGCCCCATCAGTCGAAGCAGCTGATGTGACGGTGGAGTGTTCCGGCCGGAAGCCAAAGTCTGCTGTGGCGGAAGCACATTCAACTCAATTACCGTAGCGTGGATGCGATTCAGGAGTAATTGGCTCTTATTCGTCGATAGAGAAGGCTGACTTTCCGGAACAGTTGTAGTGCCAAGCTTACTGCGCAAAGCTCGTAGTCTAGCGATTGCATTGGTGTTGCGATTTTGCTGCCAAAAGTTGTACCGATATCCGTGCATCACTTTCCGCTCCGATGTAGCAGCAAGTGCCGTACGCTGGTTGCGAAGCATCAGAAAACACGTGCAACTGCACGCGCGTGTTGCTCCTTTGAGTGCTGCAAATCGAGGTATGCGTAGCGCACCAGCGCAAGTGTACCGTGGAATGAAACGCCGTCCATTGCTTTCGGAGCTTTGTGATGGTAGCTCTAGCACTTTCCCAGTCCCAAGGCCTGGCGACGCATGATTGTTGGGCTAAGCAAGCCAAGCCAAGCCAAGTGGGTCGACGATTTTTGCGATGTATGATGTAAGTTGCATCCCTCTTTGTCAATAGTATCGCCGCGGGTGGCAAATCGATTCGAAAACGAAACATATCCACCGCTGGTTCCCAAACCAGTCCCAACGTCGAAACAAACTGGAGGATCTGGCCACGCATGTGTTGAAAGAACTGCCGGAATCTTCGGATGCAATGCCTGGTAGAGCTTTCGGTGCGTTGGATGCCCATGTTTTTTTTTTCTAAGGAGAAGCCAGCAGCATTTAGCATTTCAGCGATTTGTTTGCGCTTCTCGATTGCATCCGATACTTTCTCTGTGCCTGATAGTAAGTCGTCTACGTAGAGGTCGTTCGGCACCGCATTAACTGCTAGTGGGTGCTAGTGTTCGATGATCCATAGGCTATTTGACGGTTTGTAGCTGGTACTGGTTTGCATCGATTGCAACAGGATCCTGTCTGCGAACTCTCTCGACGAATTTGACGGTACATTTTCTCCACCATCGCTGCTATCCGGCGATACGCGCATGTGACCGAAAGCGTACAATGATTGAAAAACAGCTCATCTTGGATCACTGGCCCCACGAACGGTTTATCGTTTGCGGAGAACCCCGATGACGTTTTACACGTGGCATCAAACACTCCTCTGACCTTCTGCTCGTCTCCTTTACCACCGCACGATGGGGCAGAGGGTAATGCTCACAGGCATCAGTGACCGGCATGTGGCCTAAGCGTTCGTACGCCTGCATGAATTTACTGTACTCTTCCTTCAGTTCAGGATTCGACCTCAACCTTCGTTCTACGGCGAGGAGTCGACGAGGACACTGGGATTATTATTGTTTTGCGGGTAAACAGAAAAAAAAATATCTGCCCGATGCATCTCTGGTCATGCAGTGGCCACGAAATGCTTCTCACAGGCATCCTCCTCAGTGGACAAGACACAGTCTCGGTTTCCCAGAAACGCTCCAGAATCGATTCCAGCGAAAGGTACTCACTCCGTTGGCAGCCAGAAGACACAACTGTGACCGCTGCGAATCACCCGACGATCTGTTTCCAGCTACGACCCAACCGAAAGGAGTCTCCACCAACCAGGGTTTCCCTCTGGCGAGCGATCGAAGCTCCCCATATCGTGTCACCGCCAATGGTGATGTCTATCGTGCCAGGAACAAAGCACGAGTGACAAATTCGCCATTTTCCATGATGATGCGTCATGATCGGCAACGATGGGAGTTCCATGAATGGAGAAGCCAAGATGAGCAGCTGCGAACTGCGAAGCATGCCCCGTTGGTTTCGGGATTCCACCGTTTGCTAATATCGGACCCCCTAAGCAGCTGTAGCGAATTGCCGATGCCCAAGATCGATACGTTGACCTTGAGCCCGAGTCGAGAACTGCTCTTGCCTCATGCCCGTTTCCGTAGCCATCGACAATGTACAGCAGCACGTTTTTTTTTCCAAAAATATCATGCCGCGATTGCGCGTTTTGCACTGCCATAGCAACCGTTGAGTTTGGTGTCGGTAGTGTGTGTGTGTGTGTAGCAGTGCATTGTTGACGTTGGTGACACGTACGGCAGGAATAATTCGACTTGCGAGCCTTTGCTTGCTGAGCAGCACTCAGGCAGCACTCAGGCACTCCCGACGCTGTTTTGTACGTCCTGCCCAGAAAATATTGGGCAGCTTCGGAGAGCGTGACCGTCCACGCATCATTCAAGGGACACTGATAACTTATCACACCGAGCGGACCGAGGATCGCAAAGATGCTGCGGTTAGCGAACGACCGACGTGGAGGTGGTGCCGGCCACCTTTCTCGAACTCTCGACCGTATCACTCGCGAAATTGTTCGTTTATTTTAGGATTTGGACTTATGTGACTGTGTACCTGTCCCGCGTAAAGTGTACCGAATGCTTTTCCCACGCGAGGAGATGTTCGATAACGGTGTGTCCCATGAATCTACCGGCTGATTTAACTTCACATATCGCCGCAAATTCGTCCACTAGATTTCTTAGTTTGTCCACACACTCCGATTGCACACCGGGAAGATAGTGTAGTGTTACGAAAGTATACACGAACGAGTAAACGCGGATTGTCAATATCGTTTAGGAAGCGCGGCCCACGTCACGGTGTGTGCTCTGAAAGGCAGTGCCGCATCTCCTTTCGGTGACGATAAAAAAAGCATTCGAGCTTTGTAATCGATGGAAGCTCCGGCAAAGCGTCGATCATCGGCAACTCGATCTTTGCAAAGACGAAGGTGTGGTGTATTTGGCCGTCCAAACGTCCAAACGTGCAAGAGGTCAACCCTGTAGTCTCGTTCACAGCACCTTCTGCCTTATGTTGATGTTTCCGAAAGAAAGATTTTTTTTGTTCCTACACCGCTCTTCGATATTGACTCATCATTGATCCATAATGCATGACTCGATCGTCTCACTACTATCGTCGAGTTCCTCCAACTTCGCTATCGTGGCGAAGAAATCTGCATAGTGTCTTTCGAGGCCTTCTAACGCCTCCGGAATTTGCTCGGCGTCATCTCCAGCAAACTGCGCCCGGAACCGTTCAATCGCCCTAATATTTTCGACGGCAATTCTCTTCTTAAGCTTTAGATCGAGGATGTACTAAAAAAATTTTTTTTAGATCGAGGATGTACTAAAAAATTTTTTTTAAATCGAGGATGTACTAAAAAAATTTTTTTAGATCGAGGATGTACTAAAAAAATTTTTTTTTGATCGAGGATGTACTAAAAAAATTTTTTTCATATCGAGGATGTACTAAAAAAATTTTTTTTGATCGAGGATGTACTAAAAAATTTTGTTTTAGATCAAGGATGTACTAAAAAAATTTTTTTTAGATCGAGGATGTACTAAAAAATTTTTTTTAGATCGAGGATGTACTAAAAAAATTTTTTCATATCAAGGATGTACTAAAAAAATTTTTTTTTAGATCGAGGATGTTTTAAAAAAATTTTTTTTGATCGAGGATGTACTAAAAAAATTTTTTTTAAATCGAGGATGTACTAAAAAAATTTTTTTAGATCGAGGATGTACTAAAAAAAATTTTTTCATATCAAGGCTGTACTAAAAAATTTTTTTTTAGATCGAGGATGTACTAAAAAAATTTTTTTAGATCGAGGATGTACTAAAAAAATTTTTTTCATATCAAGGATGTACTAAAAAAATTTTTTTTGATCGAGGATGTACTAAAAAATTTTGTTTTAGATCAAGGATGTACTAAAAAAATTTTTTTTAGATCGAGGATGTACTAAAAAATTTTTTTTAGATCGAGGATGTACTAAAAAAATTTTTTCATATCAAGGATGTACTAAAAAAATTTTTTTTTAGATCGAGGATGTTTTAAAAAAATTTTTTTTGATCGAGGATGTACTAAAAAAATTTTTTTAAATCGAGGATGTACTAAAAAATTTTGTTTTAGATCAAGGATGTACTAAAAAAATTTTTTTTAGATCGAGGATGTACTAAAAAAATTTTTTTAGATCGAGGATGTACTAAAAAAATTTTTTTAGATCGAGGATGTACTAAAAAAATTTTTTTAGATCGAGGATGTACTAAAAAAATTTTTTTTAGATCGATGATGTACTTAAAAATTTTTTTTAGATCGAAGATGTACTAAAAAAATTTATTTAGAATGTGAGAAATTCTCACTAATGTACTGGCTGTGATGTTCGGAAAATTCACCGTTACCGTGATCGTATAAACTGTCTATCCAGGGCGCTGTTCTGTTTGCTACTGTTTTTATTCGTTTTTTTTTTTGAGAGTTCATTTTACCTAGTTCATTTTACGTTGCGCAAAAGTGCTCTAGTGCAGTTGTTTCCCTAATATTTTCCACATTCCCGGCCACCAAAGAAGGAACTTCTTTCAATTATGGACATGTACTTTCATCCTCATCGAAATTGATACTTTCATATTCGAAATTCTGTTCGGCGGCACCTTGCTTCTATTGATCTTGATTGATCACTCAACCTGTGTTGTTTTGATTCTAGTTTGTTTACTTTTGCAAGTCTCGTAGTCCACCCGTTGAACACTCTTCGCCTGCTAAATTAGCAGGATCCAGCTGTCGCTCGAACGATTCCCTTTCATGCACCTGTGCGTAGTGTTACGACCCTAACTGCACCATCCTTTTCCTGGATGTAACACCTTGATCCTACCCATCGGCCAAATGGTAGGTGGCACATTGTCTTCTCTGATGCTTACCAATTGCCCTTCCTTTAACCGTACCGGTTTGGCAATCAGATGTTTTGCGCGGGCCCTGTAACTGCTGCAGGTATTCCGGATTTTGCCAACGCGACCAAATATTTTGCCGGTGTTTCTCCACCAAATCAAATTCCTCTTAATCTATTTGATGGTACCTGCCCTCTATCAACCTGAGGGAGTGACGTTAAATTTGACCCTACTAAAAAATGGCCTGCAGTGAGCGGTTCCATTATCGGACGGGTCATTTGATAGTGCAACTAAAGGTCGACTGTTCGAGCTGTGCTAACAAATGTGCTCATTGCTTCCTGAATGAATTTCCACTGAATTTCATCGTTCGATTTCACGCTCGCGATTACTACACTTAAGCATCTGATCGATGCGATGAAGTTCGTGTGCAGCTCCCTTGAAAGTGTGTGTGGCGTTATCTGAGTGTAGTTCCACAATTTCTCAACCCCTGCGAGCCACAAAACGCCGTAGTGCTGCCAAGATGAACCGCACCTGGTTGCAAAAAACACACACACGAAAAGTCGCAATATATGCTTTCGTGGCGCGATTTGATGAATACTGGCCCACACAGTAGCCGATGCCACTCACCGATGTGAACGGGCATGTTGGTGAAACCTGGTGAAACGATCGGAAGATCGGCTACGGACGGTTTCACCAGTGTGGGTTTGGCCTTGAAGCATCGGTGACACATCGATGGAAGATGGATTTCGCCAGACTGCGACCCAGAACCGTTGACGAAGCATAGAAAGTAGTAGTTCCGGACCAGCATGTAAGTATTTCTTGTGGTATAATGCTGCTGCTAATAATGTTGCCGCATGATTTCCGGCTCGTCGATGAATGGCGACAACCACTTGCGATCTGCAGCCGATCCTCTGGCAACGAGTGAGCGGAACGGCTGGGCTAAGCGACACAATTGCAGCTCAGCTTTTTATTTTTCGATAGCACATCAGTGGCATTTTGTATTGTTTGCTGAGGGATTGCCCGCCTTCAAACACTTGATGAATCGACAAAGTTTGATTGTAAGTAGAACATCGAGCAAACAGACTGCTGCTGAACTCGAGCGTGGTTGCAACTGCAGCGAGATGTGAATTGAGTAACTGCGCGTTCTTCGTCGATTGATTCGATTTCTTCTATGGCAGGCAGGTTGTTTAGGCCACCCTTCTACCTTGCTACTATGGCCAGGCTGGCCCATGCCACCACCGAAGGCATGCTTGTAATTGGTCGGGTTTCTGCTTGGTTTTGTGCCACTCAATTTGCAACGAATGGCGTCCATCGTCGTGGTGGAGATTTCAGTCATTGCGACTGACTTTCCGGAACAGTTGCATTCCCAAGCTTACTGCGCAAAGCTTGTAGTCTAGCGATTGCATTGGTGTTGCGATTTTGCTGCCAAAAGTTGTACCGATATCCGTTGCATCACTTTCCGCTCCGATGTAGCAGCAAGCGCCGTACGCTGGTTGCGAAGCATCAGAAAACACGTGCAGCTGCACGCGCGTGTTGCTCCTTTGAGTGCTGCGTAGTTCACCACGCAAGTGTAACGTGGAATGAATCGCCGTCCATTGCTTTCGGAGCTTTGTGATGGTAGCTCTAGCACTTTCCCAGTCCCAAGGCTTGGCGACGCATGATTGTTGGGCTAAGCAAGCCAAGCCAAGCCAAGTGGGTCGAAGATTTTTGCGATGTGCGATGTAAGTTGCATCCCTCTTTGTCAATAGTAGCGCCGCGGGTGGCAAATCGATTCGAAAACGAAACATATCCACCGCTGGTTCCCAAACCAGTCCCAACGTCGACACAAACTGGAGGATCTGGCCACGCATGTGTTGAAAAAACTGCCGGAATCTTCGGATGCAATGCCTGCTAGAGCTTTCGGTGCGTTGGATGCCCATTTTTTTTTTTTTTCTAAGGAGAAGCCAGCAGCATTTAGCATTTCAGCGATTTGTTTGCGCTTCTCGATTGCATCCGATACTTTCTCTGCGTCTGATAGTAAGTCGTCTCGTCGTAGAGGTCGTTCAGCACTGCATTAACTGCTAGTGGGTGCTAGTGTTCGATGATCCATAGGCTATTTGACGGTTTGTAGCTGGTACTGGTTTGCATCGGTTGCAACAGGATCCTGTCTGCGAACTCTCTCGACGAATTTGATGGTACATTTTCTCCACCATCGCTGATATCCGGCGATACGCATGTGACCGAAAGCGTACAATGATTGAAAAACAGGTCATCTTGCATCACTGGCCCCACGAACAGTTTATCGTTTTAAGGAGAACCCCGATGACGTTTTACACGTGGCATCAAACACTCCTCTGACCTTAGTGGGTGTGCTCGTCTCCTTTACCACCGCACGATGGGGCAGAGGGTAATGCTCACAGGCATCATTGACCGGCATGTGGCCTAAGCGTTCGTACGCCTGCATGAATTTACTGTACTCTTCCTTCAGTTCCGGATTCGACCGTAACCTTCGTTCTACGGCGAGGAGTCGACGAGGACACTGGGATTATTATTGTTTTGCGGGTAAACAGAAAAAAATATCTGCCCGATGCATCTCTGGTCATGCAGTGGCCACGAAATGCTTCTCACAGGCATCCTCTTCAGTGGACAAGACACAGTCTCGGTTGCCCAGAAACGCTCCAGAATCGATTCCAGCGAAAGGTTGGACTCACTCCGTTGGCAGCCAGAAGACACAACTGTGACCGCTGCGAATCACCCGACGATCTGTTTCCAGCTACGACCCAACCGAAAGGAGTCTCCACCAACCAGGGTTTCCCTTTGCCGAGCGATCGAAGCTCCCCATATCGTGTCACCGCCAATGATGATGTCTATCGTGCCGGGAACAAAGCACGACGGGTCAGCGAGTGACAAATTCGCCATTTTCCATGATGATGCGTCATGATCGGCGACGTTGGGAGTTCCATGAATGAAGAAGCCAACATGAGCAGCTGCGAACTGCGAAGCATGCCCCGTTGGTTTCGGGATTCCACCGTTTGCTAATATCGGACCCGCTAAGCAGCTGTAGCGAATTGCCGATGCCCAAGATCGATACGTTGACCTTGAGCCCGAGTCGAGAAGTGCTCTTGGCTCATGCCCGTTTCCGTAGCCATCGACAATGTACAGCAGCACGTTTTTTTTTTTCCAAAAATACCATGCCGCGATTGCGCGTTTTGCACTGCCATAGCAACCGTTGAGTTTGGTGTCGGTAGTGTGTGTGTGTGTAGCAGTGTATTGTTGACGTTGGTGACACGTACGGCAGGAATAATTCGACTTGCAAGCCTTTGCTTGCTGAGCAGCACTCAGGCAGCACTCAGGCACTCCCGACGCTGTTTTGTACGTCCTGCCCAGAAAATATTGGGCAGCTTCGGAGAGCGTGACCGTCCACGCATCATTCAAGGGACACTGATAACTTATCACACCGAGCGGACCGAGGATCGCAAAGATGCTGCGGTTAGCGAACGACCGACGTGGAGGTGGTGCCGGCCACCTTTCTCGAACTCTCGACCGTATCACTCGCGAAATTGTTCGTTTATTTTAGGATTTGGACTTATGTGACTGTGTACCTGTCCCGCGTAAAGTGTACCGAATGCTTTTCCCACGCGAGGAGATGTTCGATAACGGTGTGTCCCATGAATCTACCGGCTGATTTAACTTCACATATCGCCGCAAATTCGTCCACTAGATTTCTTAGTTTGTCCACACACTCCGATTGCACACCGGGAAGATAGTGTAGTGTTACGAAAGTATACACGAACGAGTAAACGCGGATTGTCAATATCGTTTAGGAAGCGCGGCCCACGTCACGGTGTGTGCTCTGAAAGGCAGTGCCGCATCTCCTTTCGGTGACGATAAAAAAAGCATTCGAGCTTTGTAATCGATGGAAGCTCCGGCAAAGCGTCGATCATCGGCAACTCGATCTTTGCAAAGACGAAGGTGTGGTGTATTTGGCCGTCCAAACGTCCAAACGTGCAAGAGGTCAACCCTGTAGTCTCGTTCACAGCACCTTCTTTCTTATGTTGATGTTTGCGAAAGAAAGATTTTTTTTTGCTCCTGTACCGCTCTTCGATATTGATTCATCATTGATCCATGATGCATGACTCGTTCGTCTCATTACTATCGTCGAGTTCCTCCAACTTCGCTATCGCGGCGAAGAAATCTGCATAGTGTCTTTCGAGGCCTTCTAACGCCTCCGGAATTGGCTCGGCGTCATCTCCAGCAAACTGCGCCCGGAACCGTTCAATCGCACTAATATTTTCGACGGCAATTCTCTTCTTAAGCTGAACGGGGCTTTAATCTTTTTGTCCATGGTACGAACGAGTAACACAGCAGTAACACACGAAACGAAAACCGACGCCAAAGCAATTTTGACGCAAAATTTGAATCGCGATGGCGCACTATCGTCGGTCGTTGCCCTTGGTGCAGGGCGATACGTGATGGCGGTAAACGACGCGAACGATGCGTTGTTAGATTGGCTCTTGATGCAGAGCGATGAAAAGGTAAACTTCCGAAATCACGATCCGGCTCGAAGGACCAAAATGTGAGAAATTCTCACTAATGTACTGGCTGTGATGCTCAGAAAATTCACCGTTACCGTGATCGTATAAACTGTCTATCCTCGGCGATGTTCTGTTTGCTACTGTTTTTATTCGTTTTTTTTTTTGAGAGTTCATTTTACCTAGTTCATTTTACCTAGTTCATTTTACGTTGCGCAAAAGCGATCTAGTGCAGTTGTTTCCCTAATATTTTCCACAGATGTACTAAAAAAATTTTTTTAGATCGAGGATGTACTAAAAAAATTTTTTTTAGGTCGAAGATGTACTAAAAAAAATTTTTTAGATCGAGGATGTACTAAAAAAATTTTTTTTAAATCGAGGATGTACTAAAAAAATTTTTTTAGATCGAGGATGTACTAAAAAAATTTTTTTTTGATCGAGGATGTACTAAAAAATTTTTTTATAAATCGAGGATGTACTAAAAAAATTTTTTTAGATCGAGGATGTACTAAAAAAATTTTTTTAAATCGAGGATGTACTAAAAAAATTTTTTTTAAATCGAGGATGTACTAAAAAAATTTTTTTAGATCGAGGATGTACTAAAAAAATTTTTTTTAAATCGAGGATGTACTAAAAAAATTTTTTTTAGATCGAGGATGTACTAAAAAAATTTTTTCATATCAAGGATGTACTAAAAAAATTTTTTTTAGATCGAGGATGTAGTAAAAAAATTTTTTTTGATCGAGGATGTACTAAAAAAATTTTTTTAGATCGAGGATGTACTAAAAAAATTTTTTTTAGATCGAGGATGTACTAAAAAATTTTTTTTAGATCGAGGATGTACTAAAAAAATTTTTTCATATCAAGGATGTACTAAAAAAATTTTTTTTAAATCGAGGATGTACTAAAAAAATTTTTTTTAGATCGAGGATGTACTAAAAAAATTTTTTCATATCAAGGATGTACTAAAAAAATTTTTTTTAGATCGAGGATGTAGTAAAAAAATTTTTTTTGATCGAGGATGTACTAAAAAAATTTTTTTAGATCGAGGATGTACTAAAAAAATTTTTTTCATATCAAGGATGTACTAAAAAATTTTTTTTTAGATCGAGGATGTACTAAAAAAATTTTTTTAGATCGAGGATGTACTAAAAAAATTTTTTTTAGATCGAGGATGTACTATAAAAATTTTTTTTAGATCTTGGATGTACTAAAAAATTTTTTTTGATCGAGGATGTACTAAAAAAATTTTTTTTAGATCAAGGATGTACTAAAAAAATTGTTTTTAGATCGAGGATGTACTCAAAAAATTGTTTTTAGATCGAGGATGTACTAAAAAATTTTTTTTTATTTCGAGGATGTAGTAAAAAAAATTTTTAGTTCTAGGATGTACTAAAAATTTTTTTTCATATCAAGGATGTACTAAAAAAATTTTTTTTATATCAAGGATGTACTAAAAAAATTTTTTTTAGACCGAAGATGTACTAAAACAATTTTTTTAGATCGAGGATGTACTAAAAAATTTTTTATAGATTGAGGATGTGCTAAAAAAATTTTTTTTAGATCGAGGATGTACTTAAAAAATTATTTTTAGATCGAGGATGTACTAAAAAATTTTTTTAGATCGAGGATGTACTAAAAAAATTTTTTTCATATCAAGGATGTACTAAAAAAATTTTTTTTAGATCGAGGATGTACTAAAAAAATTTTTTTTAGATCGAGGATGTACTAAAAAAATTTTTTTAGATCAAGGATGTACTAAAAAAAATTTTTTCATATCAAGGATGTACTAAAAAAATTTTTTTTAGATCGAGGATGTACTAAAAAAATTTTTTTAGATCGAGGATGTACTAAAAAAATTTTTTTTAGATCGAGGATGTACTAAAATTTTTTTTAGATCAAGGATGTACTAAAAAAATTTTTTTCATATCAAAGATGTACTAAAAAAATTTTTTTTAGATCGAGGATGTACTAAAAAAATTTGTTTTAGATCGAGGATGTACTAAAAAAATTTTGTTAGATCGAGGATGTACTAAAAAAATTTTTTTAGATCGAGGATGTACTAAAAAAATTTTTTTTAGATCGAGGATGTACTAAAAAAATTTTTTTAGGTCCAGGATGTACTAAAAAAATTTTTTTAGATCGAGGATGTACTAAAAAAATTTTTTTAGATCGAGGATGTACTAAAAAATTTTTTTAGATCGAGGATGTACTAAAAAAATTTTTTTAGATCGAGGATGTACTAAAAAAATTTTTTTCATATCAAGGATGTACTAAAAAAATTTTTGTTAGATCGAGGATGTACTAAAAAAATTTTTTTTAGATCGTGGATGTACTAAAAAAATTTTTTTTAGATCGAGGATGTACTAAAAAAATTTTTTTGATCGAGGATGTACTAAAAAAATTTTTTTTAGATCGAGGATGTACTAAAAAAATTTTTTTTTGATCGAGGATGTACTAAAAAAATTTTTTTTAGATCGAGGATGTACTAAAAAAATTTTTTTAGATCGAGGATGTACTAAAAAAATTTTTTTTAGGTCGAGGATGTACTAAAAAAATTTTTTTAGATCGAGGATGTACTAAAAAAATTTTTTTTAAATCGAGGATGTACTAAAAAAATTTTTGTTAGATCGAGGATGTACTAAAAAAATTTTTTTTAGGTCGAGGATGTACTAAAAAAATTTTTTTAGATCGAGGATGTACTAGAAAAATTTTTTTTAAATCGAGGATGTATTAAAAAAATTTTCTTAGATCGAGGATGTACTAAAAAATTTTTTTAGATCGAGGATGTACTAAAAAAATTTTTTCATATCAAGGATGTACTAAAAAAATTTTTTTTAGATCGAGGATGTACTAAAAAAATTTTTTTAAATCGAGGATGTACTAAAAAAATTTTTTTTAAATCGAGGATGTACTAAAAAAATTTTTTTTAAATCGAGGATGTACTAAAAAAATTTTTTTAGATCGAGGATGTACTAAAAAAATTTTTTTAGATCGAGGATGTACTAAAACATTTTTTTTTAGATCGAGGATGTACTAAAAAAATTTTTTTAAATCGAGGATGTACTAAAAAAATTTTTTTTAGATCGAGGATGTACTAAAAAAATTTTTTTAGATCGAGGATGTACTAAAAACAATTTTTTCATATCAAGGATGTACTAAAAAAATTTTTTTTAGATCGAGGATGTACTAAAAAAATTTTTTTAGATCGAGGATGTACTAAAAAATTTTTTTTATATGGAGGATGTACTAAAAAAATTTTTTTAGATCGAGGATGTACTAAAAAAAGTATTTTTTTTAAAACGCGCAATTATATTTTTATTTTGCTCCTCTTCTGTAATATTAATTCCATTGGAAATAGGTCATCTTTTCCCGTAGTAAATGCGGACGGCCGGGACGAAGAACTTGGCGTTAAAAATAACGCGGGCAACTTGATTTTTTTTTTGCTGCACGTCTGTAGTGCATTTTTGCACGGCTTCTTCATTTTCATCTTCGTAGTTGTCATGATCCGATTGAATTTCGACATTTATTGGCGCAAGGGTAGTAGGAGATGTATTCGCTTTCTCCATTGTATTAATTTGTACTTTCATGTCTTGTGTTAGCTTTAAATTTTTAAACTCATTTGGTGATGGACGAGCTTCTGTAGATTAAAAAACAGAAACACCGTTATTGCACAACGTATAACATATCAGGAATATGTGTATTGAATCACGTTATAATTTCAATAGCTTTATCGAGTCGAGTAACGAGTAAAATGTCCCTCGAAAAATTGCGATTTTTTGGAAAAAAAATAACAAACTCGTGTAGAATAGGCTAGTGAATTGAAAAAAGTGCGCTTGCGTAAGGACAACAATCTAAGGCATTTCAATAACACAAGTCATTCACCATAATCAGTAGTTAATTCCGGATGAGCGAAATAATATTTGCTCCACGAGGTCATTACGTCCTCGGTAAACACCGAGCGTACTTCTGAAAATTTGGTTGCAGAGCAGCTCTCGAGCTCAACTCTAGTGCTATCATCGACCCTGAACGGTCAGTTTGAGACTGCCGTAATATATTCAACAAAGCTTTCAGTGCATCCCCGAACGACGCATTATCGTAACCGAGCTCGATGGATCTCGAAATCCGCATTGCGGATCTCCTAAACTTCGGATTGGGTGCTTTCGAAACTTCATTGTTCCATTGATTGCTAAAATCTATACATGGAATGGAAATCCAAGTGACTCACGTTTGAGGGAACGGCTCTTCCACACTTTTTAGTGTTTGAGGTTCTCCATATCCCAGTTGCTAGAGCTTTTGTTCCCAGGGTGGCTACCTGCGAGAACTGCATCCAAACAGGTAACTCAAAAATATTCTGCAGCAATAAAACTACCTGCAACAAATGCCAACGACCACACCATGCGACGGAATGCACTGTTGAGCCATTCAAATGCGTGCAATGCAAAAAAAAAAAAAAAAACATGACACGGATTGTGCGATTATTCAGTTTATAAAAAAACCGCAATCTGAGCTATGAAAAAAACTCCAATTCCAACAGGCTCGCGCGGTTCATACGCAGCTGTTCTTATGGGTTCCAACGGCTACAATCTCATGAGTGAGGAGCTTTGTGTTTCAATCACCGAACCTGTACGTTTAGCTACCGCAATTTCACAGTTGGCTGTAAGAGTGAAGAGAGCAGGCTTGAAACATCGCAGAAAAAGTCCTGCAAAAGGTTAGGTCTCCTCGGGAGACAAAATCTCCTTGTAATCGGCTCTCTTAGCTGCTCCACAAACCAGGCCAGCGACGAAACTGCGTAACCATCGTCAAGCATTTGAGGAGCTAATTTCCAGATAGGAATCCTTGGACGCACTGTGCACTGTGCAAATGGCTCGGACAGTGGTCTGCTTAAAGTTCATTACTACAACTGGACTATTGAGACGTACAATGGCCCACATAATCCAATGATATTGTATGAGTTTCCTTTGAAAAAAGACTTTTTCAAAGCATTAATAGCTAAACACGGACGTGTTTGCTTTTGCAGAAACTTGGCTCGTAGAAGAAAAAAAGTAACCTTCTACGGATATTTACACTATTTGTCACGATCGCAACAACTCGTCAAGGAGTAGGCGCGGTGGGGGAGTTATTATTGGCATCAGGAGAAGTGTCGGATTCTTCAAAATAACTCTCCCACCACTAGCTGAAATAGAAAGTGAGAAACAAAACTTGATCTTCACTTCTGGTGATCCAACTAGGGTATAGTCTGGTGAGCCAACTGAGGAAGCCCTTGAGGTATCAATAAAAGAAGGGATCAAGCCTTCAGCCGTAAAGAAATTTACGATTCGAAATGAGAAATATAACGAGCATGCCACTTTTTTGCGACACTTCCCCACAGTATGAACGCACTAAACAATTGGAGAGTATGCTAGACCTACTATTCAACTATACAAGGGATCCAATCCAGCGCAAACGTTTCCAAACATTTGGACACCGAGCCGCTAGCTGCCATCATCATCCAGCTATCTATAATAAATGTGCTGGTATCCACGTTCCAGTAATATCCCCCAAACAGAAGGTGAGGCTAGTGAGAATGGGTTATTACAAAAAAAAAACAAAAACAAACTCAAACGTGCAATTTTTGTGAAGGCAATCACTCTTCGAACTTCACGGGCTACCCAAAAACGCTCAGTTAAACCCATTAAATCAGTGCCGAAACCAATGGGAAGAGATTTTTTTTGCGGATAACGCGTTCCCTGCCTTACCATCCAAGCCCACTCCCCGCAGTACAGCTTCCGTCACATTGAATGAAGTAACATCGCAGCCAACAACAATGAAGAGCTTTTCAACGCAACTGAACTTACTGAAATAGTATTTTTTTTTTGTTTGTACGCCACGTGTGTGTGTGTAACACTAAACAGCAACAAATCACTGCGATACTTTGAAGTGGTAAGCAAATATTGTTTCCCCAAATAATAATGGAAGCGAAACAATATGCAAATATTTCATACTGGAACGCCAACGCCGTTCTTAGTAAAAACAACAAACAAAATTAACACGGTTTTTGAAGAAAAACAAACATAGATGTTATGGTAATAGTTGAAACATTTTTAAAATATGAGCATAGGTTCAATATACTAAATTATGCGACACGCTGGTTAGATAGCGTATGCAGTATTAAAAGAGGGGTCCTTATGCTTGCCAGAAACAATCTAGCATTCAAAACATATGAGTTCTTTTAAACTTAACCTTATCGAAGTAATGGGCATTACAGTATCAAAGAGTAATGGACCAATTTCTATAGTGGCGGCCTACCATCCTGGTGCGAATACATCAGTCTGTACATTTAAAAAGATATTAGTAATCTTACGAAGCTAAAAAATAACTATATAATTTGTGGGGATTTAAATGCCCCTTCATCACATGTGGATCTATGCACATGCACAAACTCAGATGGCAAATACCTATTTCATAAAATTCAAAAAAGGTCAGTTCACTGTTTACTATCCAAACACACTCACTCACTTCATCGCAGATGGCAATCCATCAACGATTGATGCTGCACTTAGCAACAATAGTCTTGAGTTCTCAGAGCTGAAAACTTCTATACACTTTTCCTCCGACCATCTTCTAGTGACGTTTACCAATTTTAAAGGAAAATATTAGCATTAATTCCGACAAATTCATTTACGGTTATGTAAATGCAAATTGGCTACACTCTAAACATCTCACCAACTCAAAAACGCATCTGAATTCACTCTAGATAAAATCCATACCCGCACCCAAAGAGATGATATGATTATTATAATATCAGTTCTATCATAAATACAGCTCATGACAGTGTCGTCCCAAAGAGATCGCCGGGCAGTTATAACCTCGTAATTCCTGCAGAAATCCTAGCCTTGATGGAAAGATTGGAGCTGTTGCGCCGCCATCTCTTCTCCAAGCTCTGCCGCATGGTGAAGCTCTGTGGTCAGCGGTTGGTTTTTCCTTTCTTCCGGAATCCCCCTGCTGATACTTTTCCCACGCTCTCTTCTACGAATGGGACAAGGCTCTCTCTCTCTTTTGCAAGACTAAGGAGAAGATCTTATGGGTGGTATTCAACACCGTTGTAGCCTGCCTTCTTTCACGTATCTATGGGATAGATGATGATGATGCCAAGATTTCCAATCACAAGCACCTCCGTTTTTTGGATCAGTTCCGGTTGATATTCCGTCGCGTGCTGGGTGCTTTTTTCGTTTCCTCAACCGACGGATTGCTTTTCGGGCTGCTGTTACTTTGAACTGGGGTCATTTGGGTAATTCATGAGAAAAATACTGAGCCCGCCATCGTAGCGCGCGAGAAAGGACCTACCTGGCTGGGTAGCTGACCAGAACTTCATCCTCCTTTCGACCACAGGTCACCAGGTAGGTAGAAAGGTTTTTTCGATGACCTGCTGGATCGCTTGGGGAAACCTCGTTGTTCTTCCCACTGATGTTGGCTTGGTGTGGTGTACTCTCTTTTTTCTTTCGTCTCTTCTCTTGTCTGAGCCGTGCGTAATTCTCTGCTGCATTGCTCGGGGTTTTGCGCAGTTCTTACGTTTCCGTCACAAGTCTTGGCATTCGTAACAACAACAACACTAAGTAGCACGTGAAAAAATGGAAATTTTACAACTGCAATTCGTTAAGAATGAGTTCGACTACTATTAGTTGCAGCACATCGGTCATCCTGTTTTCGAGGATCTTTTGTACCAATTTCGTTCAACAAGCTTTGAGTAAATTTATTGAAGTTATTTGCATCGTTTAAAAACTCTTCAAACAATTCCAACTGAGCAAAAGATTCGATTTTGTCAAACTGAAAACGCGCTTTTCTCACATGTGTGTGCTGATAGTTTGTTTCTTTCACATTTGTTTCAGCTGAATGACGCTTGTGGTTAATGCAAACATTTGTTTATCAGTGGTTTGCATTTCTCCATATATGTGTCAGTTAAATTTTTATCATTGCAATTGGTTTTCTTTTGCAGATTGTCTGAATTTGTCCGATTTGGACTAGTATTAGCAAAGTATGCTAATCCAGGAACCTCCGACCGCGTTTGGCACAGCCGTCGTCGTGAGGATAGAACCGGTGCCACTTGTACAGGCACGAGTAGGTGGAATTGGCGTGGCACATCGGAAAATATCTAAGCGGTGGAAGATCTACGGCCTTTACCGGAAGAAGCGGAGAAATGCAACTAGTGGTGTCACATGCATCGATTCGACTAGCTGGAATTGGTGTTGGCGTACGCAGAGCCTCCTCCTTAGGAAGCAGAGAAACGGAGCTAGTGTGAAATGCATACTAATCTGCTAACTGGATTTGGAGTGGCACATCGGAAAATACTTAAGCGGCGGAAGATCTTAAGGCGTAAGCTCACCGTTTACCGGAAGAAGCGACGAAATGGGACGGAAACTCGAGGGTTGTTCTGCCATGTGTGTGGGTATATAATTTAATTTCTTGTGTAAGATAAAGGCCCTGATAGTGTTCTGCTCGGATAATATTTTTCCAAAATTAACCAAAACACCGCACTAGTTGCAATACAAAAGGATTTCAATATGACTGAATTATGTCACATTGACAGGTCCAAAAGCGTGCCAAGCATGCACAACGCATGTCGCAAAAAAAAAACGATTCTAAGAAGAAGTAACACCCAACTAGCCCTTGACTGTGTGAATGTGAATGTCAATAGAAAAAAAAAAAACATCTGAAAACAAAGCGTTTGTCTCACGAGTATATATTGCCTTGAGAGAGAGAGAGCGCACGGTTTTGGCTCTCCACGGTTCGCGCTCTCTCTCTTTTGAGAATGGGAAGAGACCGATGAAAATATGAGAACAAACTGAACAAACCAGGAAAACCGAACAGATGTCGCCCGAACAGGGAGTGTTCGGGGTTTGTTCAGGGGATTTTTTGACTGATTTTGTCGGCAGGGCAGCGCCACGTGGGATGACGAACGTGTCGAAGCGTGGAAGCACACGCCGTGTTTGTCGGAGCCGAAACTACAGAAGCGCGTTGTTCTACGACGAGTACCTGCCGCGCGGTCGTAGGCCACACGGATCGTTTGTTTATTAACGAGGCCTTTCTGGGGGCCACGTTTCGCTTTGGACAGCTCCACCGGATGGATGGATGGAGCTTTCGATGATTCAACATCGTTCAACCGACGTTTCGGACGTTCTGGTGGCCCGAATTCATGTGGAGGTGGTTTTTTTGCCTCAACCCCCATCCTGCGCATGCTTTCGTTCCGCGATCGTTTTTCGACGATCTTTTCTCTCTCGCCTCTCACTCAATGGACAGCAACCGGAGCAGCAACTGGATGACTCATCAGTCAGCAGCGAGTATCAGAGTTTGGCTCGGTTGAAGTTTGCCGATCGGTTCTACTACTCGGTACTCGACACCGAATTCACTCGCTAGTCCTGTCACACTCGAAGGACACCGTGCCTGAGTGACAAAACCCCCCGGCCTCACGCGGACACAGCTTTTCCAGCTCGTCCTTTTTTGGGGCACGACTTTTTCCCGTGCTCGTGCAAAACCCAAAACCCGCGGTGCTGTGCTGGGAACACACGCGAAACGAACTGCGTGCAGGAATGAATGCACGAGTGAAACCCCCGCAAGGACATCCAGCAGCAGGAGCATCAGCAGAGGACCGCTCCCTCACACTGGCACACACACACACACACTCAAAGTGCTCTCTCTCTCTCTCTCTCTCCGTTCGTTCGTTCGTTTTGGGGATCCCCTGGGTAGGATCCTGGCGCGGTTTTGGGGACATTTTTGGCATGTTTATCCTTTCGATTCTCTTTCGCAAATGGAGAGACTTCTCTCTCTCTCTCTCTCTCTCTCTCTCTCGCTCTAGCAAGGACACGCGAGAAGTGCAGTTTCTTCTTCATCGCGAATGGAAAAAGCCTCCCTCTCTATTAGCGCCTGCTGGGTGTTTGCTTTTGCGTTCGGCACCAGCACGAACCTTTCTCGTTTGCTTTCTTTTACCGTTCTGCTCCCGATGTAAGTCGATGCCTCGCATGCACCCAAAACTGGCACGGAACTACAAAAAAAACATAGCGCAAATAACGCACGCGACGTAGAATCAGTTCTGCAAACGAAACAGAACGAAAGCGACCCAGATGTAATAAAAAAAAATATTTCCGTTGACCCGCAAATCGAGCTGCGTGCTTTTCTTTTTTGCGGGGTGACACGAGATCGCTTCAGCCACCACCCAGCCCAGGTGGACCACTTTTTTCGGGGGGGGGGGTACGTTCAAGTGGCCAATTAACTGCCCCCTTTGAGCAGCATGAATTATCGATGCCTGCTAGGATGCATTGTGCAGTTTAGCAGAGAATTCTCCGCGGTAATCCGTCGTTAAAAGAATCGTGCATAGAAATGTTTCCCTTTTGAGCTTCCCAACGAGCTAAGTCTGTGGTAGATACCTACCGTTTTTGTGAGTTTTGGCTGAACAACCAAGCCCGAATGGTTGAGAATATCCAGAATTCTCGCGCAAACGAATGGCTAAACAACCTTCTTTGTGAGCCGAACATCGGTGTACTTTCGATTGCTAGGATGGTTTCGTTGGCCTAAAACCGTAAGCTTCATCGCTGTACCTCGTACACCTCGCTCGGTGAAAGGTCCTTCCTTCCTATGGCCGTACGTTCCTATGGCTTTGGGCAACTGGGCCTTCTTCCACTGGCCTGGTGTAGCTGTAGCTGTAGCTGTAGTTCGCCCCAAATGGACCCGAACGCTAGCGGTAAAGGAAGATGATGATGATGATGAGACGACGACCTTATAGCGGTTCCAAAAGCTGGCGAATCATTGAGCAATGGACCAATGGAAGTGGAAAGACGAACGGTAAATTGCACGGAGTCCAAACAACAGGACGATTAGATGAGTGAATTGCAGCTAATTTTCCGCAAAACGAGAAGAACTCACTTACCCGCTTTTTAGAGTTGCACAAATTGTAATTGTAAGTGTCAAAATCATGGAGCTGACAACTTTGCT
Source organism: Anopheles nili (assembly GCF_943737925.1). Taxonomy (NCBI): domain Eukaryota; kingdom Metazoa; phylum Arthropoda; class Insecta; order Diptera; family Culicidae; genus Anopheles; species Anopheles nili. The sequence goes on from NW_026525540.1 coordinate 359,158, forward strand.
TGAGCGAGGTATTTTGTTTTTGATATGTTGACAGCTCCTGACAGAAGGAAAGATTTAAATTCGTCTAAAACTCGGGGTAATTTAGCAGATTAGAGCTCTATTTTTGGCGGCTAAAAATGAAAAAAAAAAACCAGTAAGTGATTGAATGTTGTGTGTAAATAATAGGAAAGAGTTTACGGGAGAAAAGAGCTTTTCCATCGAATGGAACATAATTTCTCCTCCGGTCACCATTACGTATCTTTCACTACAGAGTCAGCGAAGTGTCAAACCGTTATCGAGCCTACCGAAAATAAATAAACAAAACGTACGTCTGCCGCTGGATTTTTCACCGACCGACAGCTGAGCCGGGTGACTTTTTGCATCCGTCTGCGGTCATCTGTGCCCCTCTGTCGACCAGCCACGGGGGCTTTTTTGGTACCGCAGAATGTGTTTAGGGGCACCCGAGCGAACATAACCCCACCCCCGTTTCCGTGCACGTCGTTGCCTGGCGATCATTAGCGAGGGGAGGTTTCGGTTTTGCCGTACTTTGCTTTCGTACGAATGTTGTTTTTTTGAATGTTGTGTGTATTTTTTTTTTTAAATGTGTTTTCATTTTATCACTGTTCATGTTTTCGTGTGTTTGTTCGAATAAAAATGTGCCAACGCACACGCTTTGTATGAACTAAAAAAAAGGTTTTATTGATCGAGGATGTACTAAAAAATTTTTTTTGATCGAGGATGTACTAAAAAAATTTTTTAAGATCGAGGATGTACTAAAAAAATTTTTTAGATCGAGGATGTATTAAAAAAATTTTTTTCATACCAAGGATGTACTAAAAAAATGGTTTTTAGATCGAGGATGTACTAAAAAATTTTTTTAAATCGAGGATGTACTAAAAAAAATTTTTTCATATCAAGGATGTACTAAAAAAATTTTTTTAGATCAAGGATGTACTAAAAAAATTTTTTTTACATCGAGGATGTACTAAAAAAATTTTTTTTGATCGAGGATGTACTAAAAAAATTTTTTTCATATCAAGGATGTACTAAAAAAATTTTTTTAGATCGAGGATGTACTACAAAAATTTTTTTAGATCAAGGATGTACTAAAAAAATTTTTTTTGATCGAGGATGTACTAAAAAAATTTTTTTTGATCGAGGATGTACTAAAAAAAATTTTTTTAGATCGAGGATGTACTAAAAAAATTTTATTCATATCAAGGATGTACTAAAAAATTTTTTTTTAGATCGAGGATGTACTAAAAAAATTTTTTTTGATCGAGGATGTACTAAAAAAATTTTTTTAGATCGAGGATGTACTAAAAAAATTTTTTTAGATCGAGGATGTACTAAAAAAATTTTTTTAGATCGAGGAGGTACTAAAAAAATTTTTTTTAGATCGAGGATGTGCTAAAAAAATTTTTTTTGATCGAGGATGTACTAAAAAAATTTTTTTTATATCAAGGATGTACTAAAAAAATTTTTTTTAGACCGAAGATGTACTAAAACAATTTTTTTAGATCGAGGATGTACTAAAAAATTTTTTATAGATTGAGGATGTGCTAAAAAAATTTTTTTTAGATCGAGGATGTACTTAAAAAATTATTTTTAGATCGAGGATGTACTAAAAAATTTTTTTAGATCGAGGATGTACTAAAAAAATTTTTTTCATATCAAGGATGTACTAAAAAAATTTTTTTTAGATCGAGGATGTACTAAAAAAATTTTTTTTAGATCGAGGATGTACTAAAAAAATTTTTTTAGATCAAGGATGTACTAAAAAAAATTTTTTCATATCAAGGATGTACTAAAAAAATTTTTTTTAGATCGAGGATGTACTAAAAAAATTTTTTTAGATCGAGGATGTACTAAAAAAATTTTTTTTAGATCGAGGATGTACTAAAATTTTTTTTAGATCAAGGATGTACTAAAAAAATTTTTTTCATATCAAAGATGTACTAAAAAAATTTTTTTTAGATCGAGGATGTACTAAAAAAATTTGTTTTAGATCGAGGATGTACTAAAAAAATTTTGTTAGATCGAGGATGTACTAAAAAAATTTTTTTAGATCGAGGATGTACTAAAAAAATTTTTTTTAGATCGAGGATGTACTAAAAAAATTTTTTTAGGTCCAGGATGTACTAAAAAAATTTTTTTAGATCGAGGATGTACTAAAAAAATTTTTTTAGATCGAGGATGTACTAAAAAATTTTTTTAGATCGAGGATGTACTAAAAAAATTTTTTTAGATCGAGGATGTACTAAAAAAATTTTTTTCATATCAAGGATGTACTAAAAAAATTTTTGTTAGATCGAGGATGTACTAAAAAAATTTTTTTTAGATCGTGGATGTACTAAAAAAATTTTTTTTAGATCGAGGATGTACTAAAAAAATTTTTTTGATCGAGGATGTACTAAAAAAATTTTTTTTAGATCGAGGATGTACTAAAAAAATTTTTTTTTGATCGAGGATGTACTAAAAAAATTTTTTTTAGATCGAGGATGTACTAAAAAAATTTTTTTAGATCGAGGATGTACTAAAAAAATTTTTTTTAGGTCGAGGATGTACTAAAAAAATTTTTTTAGATCGAGGATGTACTAAAAAAATTTTTTTTAAATCGAGGATGTACTAAAAAAATTTTTGTTAGATCGAGGATGTACTAAAAAAATTTTTTTTAGGTCGAGGATGTACTAAAAAAATTTTTTTAGATCGAGGATGTACTAGAAAAATTTTTTTTAAATCGAGGATGTATTAAAAAAATTTTCTTAGATCGAGGATGTACTAAAAAATTTTTTTAGATCGAGGATGTACTAAAAAAATTTTTTCATATCAAGGATGTACTAAAAAAATTTTTTTTAGATCGAGGATGTACTAAAAAAATTTTTTTAAATCGAGGATGTACTAAAAAAATTTTTTTTAAATCGAGGATGTACTAAAAAAATTTTTTTTAAATCGAGGATGTACTAAAAAAATTTTTTTAGATCGAGGATGTACTAAAAAAATTTTTTTAGATCGAGGATGTACTAAAACATTTTTTTTTAGATCGAGGATGTACTAAAAAAATTTTTTTAAATCGAGGATGTACTAAAAAAATTTTTTTTAGATCGAGGATGTACTAAAAAAATTTTTTTAGATCGAGGATGTACTAAAAACAATTTTTTCATATCAAGGATGTACTAAAAAAATTTTTTTTAGATCGAGGATGTACTAAAAAAATTTTTTTAGATCGAGGATGTACTAAAAAATTTTTTTTATATGGAGGATGTACTAAAAAAATTTTTTTAGATCGAGGATGTACTAAAAAAAGTATTTTTTTTAAAACGCGCAATTATATTTTTATTTTGCTCCTCTTCTGTAATATTAATTCCATTGGAAATAGGTCATCTTTTCCCGTAGTAAATGCGGACGGCCGGGACGAAGAACTTGGCGTTAAAAATAACGCGGGCAACTTGATTTTTTTTTTGCTGCACGTCTGTAGTGCATTTTTGCACGGCTTCTTCATTTTCATCTTCGTAGTTGTCATGATCCGATTGAATTTCGACATTTATTGGCGCAAGGGTAGTAGGAGATGTATTCGCTTTCTCCATTGTATTAATTTGTACTTTCATGTCTTGTGTTAGCTTTAAATTTTTAAACTCATTTGGTGATGGACGAGCTTCTGTAGATTAAAAAACAGAAACACCGTTATTGCACAACGTATAACATATCAGGAATATGTGTATTGAATCACGTTATAATTTCAATAGCTTTATCGAGTCGAGTAACGAGTAAAATGTCCCTCGAAAAATTGCGATTTTTTGGAAAAAAAATAACAAACTCGTGTAGAATAGGCTAGTGAATTGAAAAAAGTGCGCTTGCGTAAGGACAACAATCTAAGGCATTTCAATAACACAAGTCATTCACCATAATCAGTAGTTAATTCCGGATGAGCGAAATAATATTTGCTCCACGAGGTCATTACGTCCTCGGTAAACACCGAGCGTACTTCTGAAAATTTGGTTGCAGAGCAGCTCTCGAGCTCAACTCTAGTGCTATCATCGACCCTGAACGGTCAGTTTGAGACTGCCGTAATATATTCAACAAAGCTTTCAGTGCATCCCCGAACGACGCATTATCGTAACCGAGCTCGATGGATCTCGAAATCCGCATTGCGGATCTCCTAAACTTCGGATTGGGTGCTTTCGAAACTTCATTGTTCCATTGATTGCTAAAATCTATACATGGAATGGAAATCCAAGTGACTCACGTTTGAGGGAACGGCTCTTCCACACTTTTTAGTGTTTGAGGTTCTCCATATCCCAGTTGCTAGAGCTTTTGTTCCCAGGGTGGCTACCTGCGAGAACTGCATCCAAACAGGTAACTCAAAAATATTCTGCAGCAATAAAACTACCTGCAACAAATGCCAACGACCACACCATGCGACGGAATGCACTGTTGAGCCATTCAAATGCGTGCAATGCAAAAAAAAAAAAAAAAACATGACACGGATTGTGCGATTATTCAGTTTATAAAAAAACCGCAATCTGAGCTATGAAAAAAACTCCAATTCCAACAGGCTCGCGCGGTTCATACGCAGCTGTTCTTATGGGTTCCAACGGCTACAATCTCATGAGTGAGGAGCTTTGTGTTTCAATCACCGAACCTGTACGTTTAGCTACCGCAATTTCACAGTTGGCTGTAAGAGTGAAGAGAGCAGGCTTGAAACATCGCAGAAAAAGTCCTGCAAAAGGTTAGGTCTCCTCGGGAGACAAAATCTCCTTGTAATCGGCTCTCTTAGCTGCTCCACAAACCAGGCCAGCGACGAAACTGCGTAACCATCGTCAAGCATTTGAGGAGCTAATTTCCAGATAGGAATCCTTGGACGCACTGTGCACTGTGCAAATGGCTCGGACAGTGGTCTGCTTAAAGTTCATTACTACAACTGGACTATTGAGACGTACAATGGCCCACATAATCCAATGATATTGTATGAGTTTCCTTTGAAAAAAGACTTTTTCAAAGCATTAATAGCTAAACACGGACGTGTTTGCTTTTGCAGAAACTTGGCTCGTAGAAGAAAAAAAGTAACCTTCTACGGATATTTACACTATTTGTCACGATCGCAACAACTCGTCAAGGAGTAGGCGCGGTGGGGGAGTTATTATTGGCATCAGGAGAAGTGTCGGATTCTTCAAAATAACTCTCCCACCACTAGCTGAAATAGAAAGTGAGAAACAAAACTTGATCTTCACTTCTGGTGATCCAACTAGGGTATAGTCTGGTGAGCCAACTGAGGAAGCCCTTGAGGTATCAATAAAAGAAGGGATCAAGCCTTCAGCCGTAAAGAAATTTACGATTCGAAATGAGAAATATAACGAGCATGCCACTTTTTTGCGACACTTCCCCACAGTATGAACGCACTAAACAATTGGAGAGTATGCTAGACCTACTATTCAACTATACAAGGGATCCAATCCAGCGCAAACGTTTCCAAACATTTGGACACCGAGCCGCTAGCTGCCATCATCATCCAGCTATCTATAATAAATGTGCTGGTATCCACGTTCCAGTAATATCCCCCAAACAGAAGGTGAGGCTAGTGAGAATGGGTTATTACAAAAAAAAAACAAAAACAAACTCAAACGTGCAATTTTTGTGAAGGCAATCACTCTTCGAACTTCACGGGCTACCCAAAAACGCTCAGTTAAACCCATTAAATCAGTGCCGAAACCAATGGGAAGAGATTTTTTTTTGCGGATAACGCGTTCCCTGCCTTACCATCCAAGCCCACTCCCCGCAGTACAGCTTCCGTCACATTGAATGAAGTAACATCGCAGCCAACAACAATGAAGAGCTTTTCAACGCAACTGAACTTACTGAAATAGTATTTTTTTTTTGTTTGTACGCCACGTGTGTGTGTGTAACACTAAACAGCAACAAATCACTGCGATACTTTGAAGTGGTAAGCAAATATTGTTTCCCCAAATAATAATGGAAGCGAAACAATATGCAAATATTTCATACTGGAACGCCAACGCCGTTCTTAGTAAAAACAACAAACAAAATTAACACGGTTTTTGAAGAAAAACAAACATAGATGTTATGGTAATAGTTGAAACATTTTTAAAATATGAGCATAGGTTCAATATACTAAATTATGCGACACGCTGGTTAGATAGCGTATGCAGTATTAAAAGAGGGGTCCTTATGCTTGCCAGAAACAATCTAGCATTCAAAACATATGAGTTCTTTTAAACTTAACCTTATCGAAGTAATGGGCATTACAGTATCAACGAAAAATGGACCAATTTCTATAGTGGCGGCCTACCATCCTGGTGCGAATACATCAGTCTGTACATTTAAAAAGATATTAGTAATCTTACGAAGCTAAAAAATAACTATATAATTTGTGGGGATTTAAATGCCCCTTCATCACATGTGGATCTATGCACATGCACAAACTCAGATGGCAAATACCTATTTCATAAAATTCAAAAAAGGTCAGTTCACTGTTTACTATCCAAACACACTCACTCACTTCATCGCAGATGGCAATCCATCAACGATTGATGCTGCACTTAGCAACAATAGTCTTGAGTTCTCAGAGCTGAAAACTTCTATACACTTTTCCTCCGACCATCTTCTAGTGACGTTTACCAATTTTAAAGGAAAATATTAGCATTAATTCCGACAAATTCATTTACGGTTATGTAAATGCAAATTGGCTACACTCTAAACATCTCACCAACTCAAAAACGCATCTGAATTCACTCTAGATAAAATCCATACCCGCACCCAAAGAGATGATATGATTATTATAATATCAGTTCTATCATAAATACAGCTCATGACAGTGTCGTCCCAAAGAGATCGCCGGGCAGTTATAACCTCGTAATTCCTGCAGAAATCCTAGCCTTGATGGAAAGATTGGAGCTGTTGCGCCGCCATCTCTTCTCCAAGCTCTGCCGCATGGTGAAGCTCTGTGGTCAGCGGTTGGTTTTTCCTTTCTTCCGGAATCCCCCTGCTGATACTTTTCCCACGCTCTCTTCTACGAATGGGACAAGGCTCTCTCTCTCTTTTGCAAGACTAAGGAGAAGATCTTATGGGTGGTATTCAACACCGTTGTAGCCTGCCTTCTTTCACGTATCTATGGGATAGATGATGATGATGCCAAGATTTCCAATCACAAGCACCTCCGTTTTTTGGATCAGTTCCGGTTGATATTCCGTCGCGTGCTGGGTGCTTTTTTCGTTTCCTCAACCGACGGATTGCTTTTCGGGCTGCTGTTACTTTGAACTGGGGTCATTTGGGTAATTCATGAGAAAAATACTGAGCCCGCCATCGTAGCGCGCGAGAAAGGACCTACCTGGCTGGGTAGCTGACCAGAACTTCATCCTCCTTTCGACCACAGGTCACCAGGTAGGTAGAAAGGTTTTTTCGATGACCTGCTGGATCGCTTGGGGAAACCTCGTTGTTCTTCCCACTGATGTTGGCTTGGTGTGGTGTACTCTCTTTTTTCTTTCGTCTCTTCTCTTGTCTGAGCCGTGCGTAATTCTCTGCTGCATTGCTCGGGGTTTTGCGCAGTTCTTACGTTTCCGTCACAAGTCTTGGCATTCGTAACAACAACAACACTAAGTAGCACGTGAAAAAATGGAAATTTTACAACTGCAATTCGTTAAGAATGAGTTCGACTACTATTAGTTGCAGCACATCGGTCATCCTGTTTTCGAGGATCTTTTGTACCAATTTCGTTCAACAAGCTTTGAGTAAATTTATTGAAGTTATTTGCATCGTTTAAAAACTCTTCAAACAATTCCAACTGAGCAAAAGATTCGATTTTGTCAAACTGAAAACGCGCTTTTCTCACATGTGTGTGCTGATAGTTTGTTTCTTTCACATTTGTTTCAGCTGAATGACGCTTGTGGTTAATGCAAACATTTGTTTATCAGTGGTTTGCATTTCTCCATATATGTGTCAGTTAAATTTTTATCATTGCAATTGGTTTTCTTTTGCAGATTGTCTGAATTTGTCCGATTTGGACTAGTATTAGCAAAGTATGCTAATCCAGGAACCTCCGACCGCGTTTGGCACAGCCGTCGTCGTGAGGATAGAACCGGTGCCACTTGTACAGGCACGAGTAGGTGGAATTGGCGTGGCACATCGGAAAATATCTAAGCGGTGGAAGATCTACGGCCTTTACCGGAAGAAGCGGAGAAATGCAACTAGTGGTGTCACATGCATCGATTCGACTAGCTGGAATTGGTGTTGGCGTACGCAGAGCCTCCTCCTTAGGAAGCAGAGAAACGGAGCTAGTGTGAAATGCATACTAATCTGCTAACTGGATTTGGAGTGGCACATCGGAAAATACTTAAGCGGCGGAAGATCTGAAGGCGTAAGCTCACCGTTTACCGGAAGAAGCGACGAAATGGGACGGAAATTCGAGGGTTGTTCTGCCATGTGTGTGGGTATATAATTTAATTTCTTGTATAAGATAAAGGCCCTGATAGTGTTCTGCTCGGATAATATTTTTCCAAAATTAACCAAAACACCGCACTAGTTGCAATACAAAAGGATTTCAATATGACTGAATTATGTCACATTGACAGGTCCAAAAGCGTGCCAAGCATGCACAACGCATATCGCAAAAAAAAACGATTCTAAGAAGAAGTAACACCCAACTAGCCCTTGACTGTGTGAATGTGAATGTGAATGTCAATACAAAAACAAAAAAAACATCTGAAAACAAAGCGTTTGTCTCACGAGTATATATTGCCTTGAAAGAGAGAGCGCACGGTTTTGGCTCTCCACGGTTCGCGCTCTCTCTCTTTTGAGAATGGGAAGAGACCGATGAAAATATGAGAACAAACTGAACAAACCAGGAAAACCGAACAGATGTCGCCCGAACAGGGAGTGTTCGGGGTTTGTTCAGGGGATTTTTTGACTGATTTTGTCGGCAGGGCAGCGCCACGTGGGATGACGAACGTGTCGAAGCGTGGAAGCACACGCCGTGTTGTCGGAGCCGAAACTACAAAAGCGCGTTGTTCTACGACGAGTACCTGCCGCGCGGTCGTAGGCCACACGGATCTGTACAACGAGGCCTTTCTGGGGGCGCTTTGGACAGCTCCACCGGATGGATGGATGGAGCTTTCGATGATTCAACATCGTTCAACCGACGTTTCGGACGTTCTGGTGGCCCGAATTCATGTGGAGGTGGTTTTTTTTGCCTCAACCCCCATCCTGCGCAGAGATCGTTTTTCGACGATCTTTTCTCTCTCGCCTCTCACTCAATGGACAGCAACCGGAGCAGCAACCCATTCGGGGTCGGATCTGGCCTCAACTCCATATCCAGCGTGGTCGCCTGGGCCGGACTTACCGAGGATCACCGAGCGACCTGAGCCGGGTGACTTTTGCATCATCTGCGGTCATCTGTGCCCCTGTCGACCAGCCACGGGGGCTTTTCGGTACCGCAGAATGTGTTTAAGGCACCCGAGCGAACATAACCCCACCCCCGTTTCCGTGCACGTCGTTGCCTGGCGATCATTTCGAGCCAGGGGAGGTTTCGGTTTTGCCGTACTTTGCTTTCGTACGAATGTTGTTTTTTTGAATGTTATGTGTGTTTTTTTTTTCAAATGTGTTTTCATTTCACACTGTTCATGTTTTCCTGTGTTTGTTCGAATAAAACTGTGCCAACGCACACGCTTTGTATGAACTAAAAAAAAGGTTTTTTTTGATCGAGGATGTACTAAGACAATTTTTTTAGATCGAGGATGTACTAAAAAAATTTTTTTTGATCGAGGATGTACTAAAAAAATTTTGTTAGATCGAGGATGTACTAAAAAAATTTTTTTTGATCGAGGATGTACTAAAAAAATTTTTTTAGATCGAGGATGTACTAGAAAATTTTTTTTTAAATCGAGGATGTACTAAAAAAATTTTTTTAGATCGAGGATGTACTAAAAAAATTTTTTCATGTCAAGGATGTACTAAAAAAATTTTTTTTAGATCGAGGATGTACTAAAAAAATTTTTTTAGATCGAGGATGTACTAAAAAAATTGTTTTTAGATCGATGATGTACTAAAAAAATTTTTTTAGATCGAGGATGTACTAAAAAAATTTTTTTAGATCGAGGATGTACTAAACAATTTTTTTTAGATCGAGGATGTACTAAAAAAAATTTTTCATATCAAGGATGTACTAAAAAAATTTTTTTTACATCGAGGATGTACTAAAAAAATTTTTTTTGATCTAGGATGTACTAAAAAAATTTTTTTTAGATCGAGGATGTACTAAAAAAATTTTTTTTGATCGAGGATGTACTAAAAAAATTTTTTTTGATCGAGGATGTACAAAAAAAATTTTTTTTAGATCGAGGATGTACTAAAAAAATTTTTTTAGATCGAGGATGTACTAAACAATTTTTTTTAGATCGTGGATGTACTAAAAAAAATTTTTCATATCAAGGATGTACTAAAAAAATTTTTTTTACATCGAGGATGTACTAAAAAAATTTTTTTAGATCGAGGATGTACTAAAAAAATTTTTTTTGATCTAGGATGTACTAAAAAAATTTTTTTTAGATCGAGGATGTACTAAAAAAATTTTTTTTGATCGAGGATGTACTAAAAAAATTTTTTTTGATCGAGGATGTACAAAAAAAATTTTTTTTAGATCGAGGATGTACTAAAAAAATTTTTTTAGATCGAGGATGTACTAAACAATTTTTTTTAGATCGAGGATGTACTAAAAAAAATTTTTCATATCAAGGATGTACTAAAAAAATTTTTTTTACATCGAGGATGTACTAAAAAAATTTTTTTTGATCTAGGATGTACTAAAAAAATTTTTTTTAGATCGAGGATGTACTAAAAAAATTTTTTTTGATCGAGGATGTACTAAAAAAATTTTTTTTGATCGAGGATGTACAAAAAAAATTTTTTTTAGATCGAGGATGTACTAAAAAAATTTTTTTAGATCGAGGATGTACTAAAAAAATTTTTTTAGATCGAGGATGTACTAAACAATTTTTTTTAGATCGAGGATGTACTAAAAAAAATTTTTCATATCAAGGATGTACTAAAAAAATTTTTTTTACATCGAGGATGTACTAAAAAAATTTTTTTTGATCTAGGATGTACTAAAAAAATTTTTTTTAGATCGAGGATGTACTAAAAAAATTTTTTTTGATCGAGGATGTACTAAAAAAATTTTTTTTGATCGAGGATGTACAAAAAAAATTTTTTTTAGATCGAGGATGTACTAAAAAAATTTTTTTAGATCGAGGATGTACTAAACAATTTTTTTTAGATCGAGGATGTACTAAAAAAAATTTTTCATATCAAGGATGTACTAAAAAAATTTTTTTTACATCGAGGATGTACTAAAAAAATTTTTTTAGATCGAGGATGTACTAAAAAAATTTTTTTTGATCTAGGATGTACTAAAAAAATTTTTTTTAGATCGAGGATGTACTAAAAAAATTTTTTTTGATCGAGGATGTACTAAAAAAATTTTTTTTGATCGAGGATGTACAAAAAAAATTTTTTTTAGATCGAGGATGTACTAAAAAAATTTTTTTAGATCGAGGATGTACTAAACAATTTTTTTTAGATCGAGGATGTACTAAAAAAAATTTTTCATATCAAGGATGTACTAAAAAAATTTTTTTTACATCGAGGATGTACTAAAAAAATTTTTTCATGTCAAGGATGTACTAAAAAAATTTTTTTTAGATCGAGGATGTACTAAAAAAATTTTTTTAGATCGAGGATGTACTAAAAAAATTTTTTTAGATCGAGGATGTACTAAAAAAATTGTTTTTAGATCGATGATGTACTAAAAAAATTTTTTTAGATCGAGGATGTACTAAAAAAATTTTTTTAGATCGAGGATGTACTAAACAATTTTTTTTAGATCGAGGATGTACTAAACAATTTTTTTTAGATCGAGGATGTACTAAAAAAAATTTTTCATATCAAGGATGTACTAAAAAAATTTTTTTAGATCGAGGATGTACTAAAAAATTTTTTTAGATCGAGGATGTACTAAACAATTTTTTTTAGATCGAGGATGTACTAAAAAAAATTTTTCATATCAAGGATGTACTAAAAAAATTTTTTTTACATCGAGGATGTACTAAAAAAATTTTTTTAGATCGAGGATGTACTAAAAAAATTTTTTTTGATCTAGGATGTACTAAAAAAATTTTTTTTAGATCGAGGATGTACTAAAAAAATTTTTTTTGATCGAGGATGTACTAAAAAAATTTTTTTTTAGATCGAGGATGTACTAAAAAAATTTTTTTCATATCAAGGATGTAGTAAAAAAATTTTTTTTAGATCGAGGATGTACTAAAAAAATTTTTTTTGATCGAGGATGTACTAAAAAAAATTTTTTAGATCGAGGATGTACTAAAAAAAATTTTTTCATATCAAGGATGTACTAAAAAAATTTTTTTAGATCGAGGATGTACTAAAAAATTTTTTCAGATCGAGGATGTACTAAAATAATTTTATTTAGATCGAGGATGTACTAAAAAAAATTTTTTAGATCGAGGATGTACTAAAAAAATTTTTTTAGATCGAGGATGTACTATAAAAATTTTTTTTAGATCGAGGATGTACTAATAAATTTTTTTTATATCGAGGATGTACTAAAAAAATTTTTTTTGATCAAGGATGTACTAATAAAATTTTTTTTAGATCGAGGATGTAGTAAATAAATTTTTTTAGATCGAGGATGAACTAAAAAAATTTTTTTAGATCGAGGATGTACTAAAAAAATTTTCTCCATAGCAAGGATGTACTAAAAAAATTTTTGTTAGATCGAGGATGTACTAAAAAAATTTTTTTAGATCGAGGATGTACTAAAAAAATTTTTTTAGATCGAGGATGTACTATAAAAATTTTTTTTAGATCGAGGATGTACTAAAAAAATTTTTTTAGATCGAGGATGTACTAAAAAAATTTTTTTCATGTCAAGGATGTACTAAAAAAATTTTTTTTAGATCGAAGATGTACTAAAAAAAATTTTTTAGATCGAGGATGTACTAAAAAAATTTTTTTTAAATCGAGGATGTACTAAAAAAATTTTTTTAGATCGAGGATGTGCTAAAAAAATTTTTTTTAGATCGAGGATGTACTAAAAAATTTTTTTTAAATCCAGGATGTACTAAAAAAAATTTTTTCATATCAAGGATGTACTAAAAAAATTTTTTTTAGATCGAGGATGTACTAAAAAAATTTTTTTAGATCGAGGATGTACTAAAAAAATTTTTTTTAAATCGAGGATGTACTAAAAAAATTTTTTTTAGATCGAGGATGTACTAAAAAAAATTTTTTTAAATCGAGGATGTACTAAAAAAATTTTTTTTAAATCGAGGATGTACTAAAAAAATTTTTTTAGATCGAGGATGTACTAAAAAAATTTTTTTTAGGTCGAGGATGTACTAAAAAAATTTTTTTAGATCGAGGATGTACTAAAAAAATTTTTTTTAGATCGAGGATGTACTAAAAAAATTTTTTTAAATCGAGGATGTACTAAAAAAATTTTTTTTAAATCGAGGATGTACTAAAAAAATTTTTTTAGATCGAGGATGTACTAAAAAAATTTTTTTTAAATCGAGGATGTACTAAAAAAATTTTTTTAGATCGAGGATGTACTAAAAAAATTTTTTTTAGGTCGAGGATGTACTAAAAAAATTTTTTTAGATCGAGGATGTACTAAAAAAATTTTTTTTAGATCGAGGATGTACTAAAAAAATTTTTTTAAATCGAGGATGTACTAAAAAAATTTTTTTTAAATCGAGGATGTACTTAAAAAAATTTTTTTAGATCGAGGATGTGCTAAAAAAATTTTTTTTTGGTCGAGGATGTACTAAAAAAATTTTTTTAGATCGAGGATGTACTAAAAAAATTTTTTTTAGGTCGAGGATGTACTAAAAAAATTTTTTTAGATCGAGGATGTACTAAAAAAATTTTTTTTAAATCGAGGATGTACTAAAAAAATTTTTTTAGATCGAGGATGTACTAAAAAAATTTTTTTTAGGTCGAGGATGTACTAAAAAAATTTTTTTAGATCGAGGATGTACTAAAAAAATTTTTTTTAGATCGAGGATGTACTAAAAAATTTTTTTTAAATCGAGGATGTACTAAAAAAATTTTTTTTAGATCGAGGATGTACTAAAAAAATTTTTTTAAATCGAGGATGTACTAAAAAAATTTTTTTTAAATCGAGGATGTACTAAAAAAATTTTTTTAAATCGAGGATGTACTAAAAAAAATTTTTTTAGATCGAGGATGTACTAAAAAAATTTTTTTAGATCGAGGATGTACTAAAAAAATTTTTTTTAAATCGAGGATGTACTAAAAAAATTTTTTTAGATCGAGGATGTACTAAAAAAATTTTTTTAGATCGAGGATGTACTAAAAAATTTTTTTTAAATCGAGGATGTACTAAAAAAACTTTTTTCATATCAAGGATGTACTAAAAAAATTTTTTTTAGATCGAGGATGTACTAAAAAAATTTTTTTAGATCGAGGATGTACTAAAAAAATTTTTTTTAAATCGAGGATGTACTAAAAAAATTTTTTTAGATCGAGGATGTACTAAAAAAATTTTTTTTAGGTCGAGGATGTACTAAAAAAATTTTTTTAGATCGAGGATGTACTAAAAAAATTTTTTTTAGGTCGAGGATGTACTAAAAAAATTTTTTTAGATCGAGGATGTACTAAAAAAATTTTTTTTAGATCGAGGATGTACTAAAAAAATTTTTTTAAATCGAGGATGTACTAAAAAAATTTTTTTTAAATCGAGGATGTACTAAAAAAATTTTTTTAAATCGAGGATGTACTAAAAAAAATTTTTTTAGATCGAGGATGTACTAAAAAAATTTTTTTAGATCGAGGATGTACTAAAAAAATTTTTTTTAAATCGAGGATGTACTAAAAAAATTTTTTTAGATCGAGGATGTGCTAAAAAAATTTTTTTTAAATCGAGGATGTACTAAAAATTTTTTTTTAAATCGAGGATGTACTAAAAAATTTTTTTAGATCGAGGATGTACTAAAAAAATTTTTTTTAAATCGAGGATGTACTAAAAAAATTTTTTTAGATCGAGGATGTGCTAAAAAAATTTTTTTTAGATCGAGGATGTACTAAAAAATTTTTTTTAAATCGAGGATGTACTAAAAAAAATTTTTTCATATCAAGGATGTACTAAAAAAATTTTTTAGATCAAGGATGTACTAAAAAAATTTTTTTAGATCGAGGATGTACTAAAAAAATTTTTTTAGATCGAGGATGTACTAAAAAAATTTTTTTTAAATCGAGGATGTACTAAAAAAATTTTTTTAGATCGAGGATGTGCTAAAAAAATTTTTTTTAAATCGAGGATGTACTAAAAAATTTTTTTAGATCGAGGATGTACTAAAAAAATTTTTTTTAGATCGAGGATGTACTAAAACAATTTTTTTTAGATCGAGGATGTACTAAAAAAATTTTTTTTAAATCGAGGATGTACTAAAAAAATTTTTTTAGATCGAGGATGTACTAAAAAAATTTTTTTAGGTCGAGGATGTACTAAAAAAATTTTTTTAGATCGAGGATGTACTAAAAAAATTTTTTTTAGATCGAGGATGTACTAAAAAAATTTTTTTTAGATCGAGGATGTACTAAAAAAATTTTTTTTAAATCGAGGATGTACTAAAAAAATTTTTTTTAGATCGAGGATGTACTAAAAAATTTTTTTTTAGATCGAGGATGTACTAAAAAAATTTTGTTTGATCGAGGATGTACTAAAAACATTTTTTTTAGATCGAGGATGTACTAAAAAAATTTTTTTAGATCGAGGATGTACTAAAAAAATTTTTTTTAGATCGAGGATGTACTAAAAAAATTTTTTTGATCGAGGATGTACTAAAAAAATTTTTTTAGATCGAGGATGTACTAAAAAAATTTTTTTTAGATCGAGGATGTACTAAAAAAAATTTTTTAGATCGAGGATGTACTAAAAAAATTTTTTTAGATCGAGGATGTACGAAAAAAATTTTTTCATATCAAGGATGTACTAAAAAATTTTTTTTAGATCGAGGATGTACTAAAAAAATTTTTTTTGATCGAGGATGTACTAAAAAAATTTTTTTAGATCGAGGATGTACTAAAAAAATTTTTTTTAGATCGAGGATGTACTAAAAAAATTTTTTTTGATCGAGGATGTACTAAAAAAATTTTTTTAGATCGAGGATGTACTAAAAAAAATTTTTTAGATCGAGGATGTACTAAACCAATTTTTTTCAGATCATTCTTCTTCTCTTTCGTTTCTATTTCGGCCAGCGTAGATTGCAATATTTCGTCGTTGGGCGTACGCGGCAACTCGAACTGAATAAAGTACTTTTTTCACCGACGGAACGAGGCGTTCCCAACACCCTGCAAAATGCGGAGCCGCTGGCGGGTTGAAGCTCCACTTCAACTCAGGACTAGTAAACTCGGCAATCAACTTATCCTCATCAACATTCCTCCGGGCTTCCCTCAACTCTCTCGATGAGCCTACGAAATTTGTCCCTCTATCGCTGATGATTTCGCGCGGAACTCCTCGTCTAGCAATAAAACGACGGATCGCTAAGATGCAGGACGAACTTGTTAGTGAGTGAGCGATTTCTAGGTGTACTGCTCGTGTCGTCAAGCAAGTGAAAATCACTCCCCAACGTTTCTCCTGGCGACGTCCAACTACTACGTTCATTGGGCCGAAATAGTCAATTCCAGTGTACGTGAATGCACGCTGATGAATGGCCGTCCTTTGTTGGGGAATGCCTCCCATTAACGGCGGTTCAGGAGTCGCCTTTCTAATGCGACAATATTGACAGGTTTTCCGGACGCGCTTATATTCCGTCAACAAGCGCGGTATGTGGTATCTGGCTCTCAGTTCGTTAACAACGGTCTGATGATTACAGTGTCGGTAGCGTACGTGGTAGTAAAGTATCAGTAAGTCAGTTCCTGTGTGTCGTCTCGGTAGAATTACTGGCTTCTGCAGTGACTCATCTATTCCAGGGCAGTTTTCGAAACGCCCACTTATTCTCAGCACGCCATTTTCGTCGATCTTGGGTGAGAGTTTATACAGCACGCTGCTTTTTTCGACGGGTTTCGACCACGGATGCTGTTTTACTACGCGGCTCTCTAGTCGACAGATCTCGCCTGAAAACGCTTCTCGTTGAATTTGTTTTATAATTACGCGTTCTGCTGTTTTCAACTCTCCCTGTGTGAGCGGTCCTGTCGTGGTCTTTTTCCCGTTTCTTCTGTGCATACAATTATTCGAAAACCGAATAACGTATCCAACAGATCTGAGCAGCCTGTTCCAATTAGAGAATCGGTCGATCTGAATAAGTGATTTAGTGCTGGAATGATGCAGGAGGTTGCGGCGTAGTTCTTCCGTCGTATCATGCGGTAGCGTCGATGAAGTTGGCCATTCCTTTTCCGTCTGCCATAGAAAGCTCGGTCCTTTGAGCCATCGGCTTGAGGCGCTCAGATCGGGAATTCTTGACCACTTCGTACCATCATCGGCTACATTCACCTTCGTTGGCAGCCACTGCCAATCGTCGAGTTTGGTGGACTCGAGTATTTCTCCGACTCGAAATGCTACGAACTGACTATATCGGCGATGATCCGACCGTAACCAACAGATGACGTCACGTGAATCCGTCCAATATGCTATTCGAGTGATGTTCAAGCGGTGCGACTTGATGATTGTATTCGCAAGCCGGGCGCCGATAGTTGCTGCTTGCAATTCTAAACGAGGGATCGATAGAAATCGCAGGGGCGCTACCCTAGTTTTCGACCCTATAAGAGCGCATTCTATCGATCCACCTTCTTCAAATCGGAAGTAGGCAACTGCTGCCATTCCATTTTCGCTCGCGTCGCAGAATATGTGCAGCTGTATGTTTCGAGTCAGCGTCGACGTTATCTGACGATAGCACCTTGGTATTCTGATTTAACAGACGTCGGGTAAAATGGTGATCCACCTTTCCCACTGTTCCGCTAAACGGCCGCTGATTTTTTCGTCCCATCCGACATTAGCACGCCAGATCTCTTGAAGCAGAACTTTCAGGAACATTAGCACATTACCCAAGAGACCCAACGGGTCGTAGATTCTCATCAAGATGCGTAACACCTCGCGTTTTGTCGGATGCTTCACTCCCATCAGCAGCTGCTCGTCGTTTCTAGGTGAGATTTTATAGGTAAATGTGTCGGATTGCGTATCCCACCACATTCCTAATACTTTTTCTGTTTTCGCGTCAGTGCCTACGTTAACATCTTTCTCTTTTGTCATAGGTGCCTCCAATTGTGGTTCATTTTTGTTCGAAGACCCGACCTGGAACGAAGTGGGTTTCTTTTTGCCGCTACGACGTTCCTCGCGGTCATCATAGCCATCGAAGACCATGCTGCTCGATGAAAACGGCGATGGTTGGTAGAGTGACTGGTGCTGCTGATGTGCCGACTGGTTTTGGGCCGGCGTCGGATGTATCGAGAGTCTTCTGGTGCGCGTTGGCGTCATTCCATGCGCTTCGGCTTTTCCAGTGAGGTCGATGTTGATGATGGAACCATAGTCAATCCCATTGTTCTCGACACTATCGACTTTTTGTAGATGGCCATTATCCTTGTCCGTGGTGCCACAAAATGCCACTGCGCCGTCGGGGTGCTGGCCCTCCGATGGCGACGACGCAGACGGATCGTCAGACGATGATGCGTTTCTCGTTTCCAGTCCTTGCCCTGGGTCGTCGTACTGGTGGTGTTGACTCAGCATGGCAAACCTGCCCGATTCTGCCAGCGTGCGGAACGGTCCCTGCGCCTCGACGCTTCCCGTATTCATTAGCACGACATGCTCGATGTCCTTTAAGTATTGAAGTTGGTGCGTTACCAGCACGCAAACTTTTTCACGTGATGGCGGGTGAGTCCTTCTCTGGTGATCCGTTGCTTCGAAGGATTGGATCAAGCGGTTTCGCTCCCGAAGATGCTCGATCTCCATGTCTTCCAGGGCACGCCGAAGATCACGTTCACCCTGGGAGGGTACGGTTGTCCTTCTCCCAGTGGTACCACGCCGTTCTGCTTCGCTGTGCTGAGCCGATGACGGGCCGACTTGCGCGTCGTAGCGCAAAGAGTCGGTAAACGCAAAGGCCGGTGGCGGCGACGCGTTAACAGCTTCACGCTCTGTATCGGTATTGTATGGCGTCCTTAGCGTCGATCTTCCTGACGGGCCGGCTTGCACGTCGTAACGAAGGAAAGCTGGAAACGCAATGGCCGGTCGCGACGATGCGCTCCCAGGTTCACGGTCGGTGCCGCCGACGTAAGGCGTCCCAAGCGTCGATCTCCGCGGCAGGGTGGCGGCCGAAGGAAATGTCACTTCTTCGACGGTTCCTGTGCGGATGCACGGGGATATCGCGCCTACACGTTGCTCGTTCAGCGACACTCCGAGCCCTCTCGACACGCTTGGGCTCAACTGAGCGATCTGCGCGGTCAGCCTGACGAAGCTTTCGTTCGCTTCCCTGGCTTGCTGTACCAACTCCTGTATCGAAACAGTGCCTTCCACTAGCTGAACTGCGGAAAGTTGTCGCACTGTGGAATTCGCGGTGGGGTTTGGTACATCGTTTTCGCGATTCATTCTCAGTCTGGTATTCACCGATTCACAAGTAGAAAGCGAGTGAATTTTTTTAAAATGTTGGAGTTCGGCTCCAACTTAAAGTTCGTAATAATAAATTCTACTGACGTGTTCTTTTAACTGATTCCACTAACACTTTATTCAAGTTAATTCAGTTGGGTCGTTCTTTAAACGCGCGCGGTGCGATGGTGCGATGGTGTTAAAAATATTCACGTCCTCTCTCTGGCGTTTTTCCGTTGAAATCCGTTCAAATCCAATGGCCTCCTCGCGATGGCCGTTTTTTACCGCGTCATCTCTGCGATGTTTCCCTGTCCCTTCGGTAACGGCACTCTTATCCTGTCTCCTACCTGTCAGTGCCGTTACGTCAGGTAAACAAACAAACACGCGCCGAATTGTCTGTAACAGTCCTTCTGACAATATAAATGTGATTTTCATCATTAGCAAATGTTTGAGAAATGGTTCACGGATTTAGTTTCTGATAAAATTAACACCAAACTGTTTAAGATTGTACGTGTGCGACGATTTCATAAAATGTCTTACTGAATTTATCGATCATTACAGTTAATTGATCTGATGGTGAAATGATATGACATTTGAATTCTGCTGTCTTGAACATTTCAATCAAGATTTAATGAAAATGTTCTACGTTGCTAGTTGCATTAGATTTTCATGCAGACTGGATTTTAAATCCAAGAACATTCAACAATCCGATCAAATCGATTGATCTATATGTTGGTTTTAAATCTAATACTTTTGTTTGTGGCCTTCTAAATGATCCCATGATTTTAGTTATAAAAGCCTCGCTTTCTGGCTTTGGATTAGGAACGATGTTGCGATATCCATTAAAAGTCCTTATGACGATATAAATGTGATTTTAATCCTTAGCAAATGTTTCAAAAACGGTTTTACCTTTTACTTTTGTTTGTGGGCTTCCAAATGACCCCATGTATTAACTTATAGCAGCTTCGCTATCTGGTTTGGGATTGGGAACGGTGGTTCCATATCCATCAAAAGTCCTTATGACGATATAAATGTGTTTTTTATCATTAGCAAATGTTTGAGAAATGGTTCACGGATTTAGTTTCTGATAAAATTTACACGAAATTGTTTAAGTTTGTTTGTGTGCGTCGATTTCATAAAATGTCTTGCTGAATTTATCGATCATCACAGTTAATTGATCTGATAGTGAAATGATATGACATTTGAATTCTGCTGTCTTGAACATTTCAATCAAGATTTAATGAAAATGTTCTACGTTGCTAGTTGCATTAGATTTTCATGCAGACTGGATTTTAAATCCAAGACCATTCAACAATCCGATCAAATCGATTGATCTACATGTTGGTTTTATATCTAATACTTTTGTTTGTTGGCTTCTAAATGATCCCATGATTTCAGTAATAAAAGCCTCGCTATCTGGCTTTGAATTAGGAACGATGTTGCGATATCCATTAAAAGTCCTTGTGACGACATAAATGTGATTTTAATCCTTAGCAAATGTTTCAAAAACGGTTTTACCTTTTACTTTTGTTTGTGGGCTTCCAAATGACCCCATGTATTAACTTATAGCAACTTCTCTATCTAGTTTTGGATTGGGAACGGTGTTGCCATTTCCATCAAGCGTCCTTATGAGGATATAAATGTGATTTAAATCAGTAGCAAATGTTTGAGAAATGGTTCACGGATTTAGTTTCTGATGAAATCAACACCACACTGTTTAAGTTTGTACGTGTGCGTCGATTTCATAAAATGTCTTACTGAATTTATCGATCATTACAGTTAATTGATCTGATGGTGAAATGATATGAAATTTGAATTCTGCTGTCTTGAACATTTCAATTAAGATTGAATGAAAATGTTCTACGTTGCAAGTTGCATTAGATTTTCATGCAGACTGGATTTTAAATCCAAGACGATTGAACAATCCGATCAAATCGATTGATCTACATGTTGGTTTTAATTATAATACTTTTGTATGTAGGCTTCTAAATGATCCCATGATTTCAGTAATAAAAGCCTCGCTATCTGGTTTTGAATTAGGAACGATGTTGCAATATCCATTAAAAGTCCTTGTGACGATTTAAATGTGATTTTAATCCTTAGCAAATGTTTCAAAAACGGTTTAACATTTTACTTTTGTTTGTGGGCTTCTAAATGACCCCATGTATTAACTTATAGCAGCTTCGCTATCTGGTTTTGGATTGGGAACGGTGTTGTCATATCCATCAAAAGTCCTTCTGACGATATAAATGTGATTTTCATCATTAGCAAATGTTTGAGAAATGGTTCACGGATTTAGTTTCTGATGTAAATAACACCAAACTGTTTAAGTTTGTTCGTGTGCGTCGATTTCATAAAATGTCTTACTGAATTTATCGATCATTACAGTTAATTGATCTGATGGTGAAATGATATGAAATTTGAATTCTGCTGTCTTGAACATTTCAATTAAGATTGAATGAAAATGTTCTACGTTGCAAGTTGCATTAGATTTTCATGCAGACTGGATTTTAAATCCAAGACGATTGAACAATCCGATCAAATCGATTGATCTACATGTTGGTTTTAATTATAATACTTTTGTATGTAGGCTTCTAAATGATCCCATGATTTCAGTAATAAAAGCCTCGCTATCTGGTTTTGAATTAGGAACGATGTTGCAATATCCATTAAAAGTCCTTGTGACGATTTAAATGTGATTTTAATCCTTAGCAAATGTTTCAAAAACGGTTTAACATTTTACTTTTGTTTGTGGGCTTCTAAATGACCCCATGTATTAACTTATAGCAGCTTCGCTATCTGGTTTTGGATTGGGAACGGTGTTGTCATATCCATCAAAAGTCCTTCTGACGATATAAATGTGATTTTCATCATTAGCAAATGTTTGAGAAATGGTTCACGGATTTAGTTTCTGATGTAAATAACACCAAACTGTTTAAGTTTGTTCGTGTGCGTCGATTTCATAAAATGTCTTACTGAATTTATCGATCATTACAGTTAATTGATCTGATGGTGAAATGAGATTGCATTTCAATTATGCTGTCTTGAACATTTCAATTAAGATTGAATGAAAATGTTCTACGTTGCTAGTTGCATTAGATTTTCATGCAGACTGTATTTTTAATCCAAGACCATTCAACAATCCGATCAAATCGATTGATCTACATGTTGGTTTTAAATCTAATACCTTTGTTTGTGGGCTTCTAAATGATCCCATGATTTCAGTAAAAAAAGCCTCGCTATCTGGCTTTGAATTAGGAACGATGGTGCGATATCCATTAAAAGTCCTTGTGATGATATAAATGTGATTTCTATCCTTAGTAAGTGTTTCAGAAATGGTTTAACCTTTTACTTTTGTTTGTGGGCTTCTTAATGAATGGCAAATGCTTCTGAAATGGTTTAACCTTTTACTTTTGTTTGTGGGTTTCTAAATGACCCCATGTATTGAGTTATAGAAGCTTCGCTATCTGGTTTTGGATTTGGAACGGTGTTGCCATATCCATCAAAAGTCCTTATGACGATATAAATGTGATTTGTATCATTAGTAAATGTTTGAGAAATGGTTCACGGATTTAGTTTCTGTTGAAAATAACACCAAACTGTTTAAGTTTGTACGTGTGCGTCCATTTCATAAAATGTCTTACTGAATTTATCGATCATTACAGTTTATTGATCTGATGGTGAAAAGATATGACATTTGAATTCTGCTGTCTTGAACATTTCAATCAAGATTGAATGAAAATGTTCTACGTTGCTAGTTGCATAAGATTTTCATGCAGACTGGATTTTAAACCCAAGACCATTCAACAATGCAATCAAATCGATTGATCTATATGTTGGTTTTAAATCTAATACTTTTGTTTGTGGCTTTCTAAATGATCCCATGATTTTAGTTATAAAAGCCTCGCTTTCTGGCTTTGGATTAGGAACGATGTTGCGATATCCATTAAAAGTCCTTGTGATGAACTAAATGTGATTTCTATCCTTAGTAAGCGTTTCAGAAATGGTTTAACCTTTTACTTTTGTTTGTGGGCTTTTTAATGAATGGCAAATGCTTCTGAAATGGTTTAAACTTTTACTTTTGTTTGTGGGTTTCTAAATGACCCCATGTATTGAGTTATAGAAGCTTCGCTATCTGGTTTTGGATGTGGAACGGTGTTGCCATATCCATCAAAAGTCCTTATGACGATATAAATGTGATTTGTATCATAAGCAAATGTTTGAGAAATGGTTCACGGATATAGTTTCTGTTGAAAATAACACCAAACTGTTTAAGTTTGTACGTGTGCGTCCATTTCATAAAATGTCTTACTGAATTTATCGATCATTACAGTTAATTGATCTGATAATGAAATGATATGACATTTGAATTCTGCTGTCTTGAACATTTCAATTAAGATTGAATGAAAATGTTCTACGTTGCTAGTTGCATTAGATTTTCACGCAGACTGCATTTTAAATCCAAGATCATTCAACAATCCGATCAAATCGATTGATCTACATGTTGGTTTTAAATCTAATACTTTTGTATGTGGGCTTCTAAATGATCCCATGATTTCAGTAATAAAAGCCTCGCTATCTGGCTTTGAATTAGGAACGATGTTGCGATATCCATTAAAAGTCCTTGTGACGATATAAATGTGCTTTTAATCCTTAGCAAATGTTTCAGCAACGGTTTAACCTTTTACTTTTGTTTGTGGGCTTCCAAATGACCCCATGTATTAACTTATAGCAGCTTCGCTATCTGGTTTTGGATTGGGAACGGTGTTGCCATATCTATCAAACGTCCTTATGACCAAATAAAAGTGATTTTCATCATTAGCAAATGTTTGAGAAATGGGTCACGGATTTAGTTTCTGATGAAAATAACAACAAAACCCTATGGAGTATCAGACACATAAACGACCCTTTCAAAATTTGGATTTCAAGTCCAAGATCATTCAACAATCCGATCAAATCGATTGATCTACATGTTGGTTTTAAATCTAACACTTTTGTTTGTGGGCTTCTAAATGATCCCATGATTTCAGTAATAAAAGTCTCGCTATCTGGCTTTGAATTAGGAACGATGTTGCGATATCCATTAAAAGTCCTTGTGACGATATAAATGTGCTTTTAATCCTTAGCAAATGTTTCAGCAACGGTTTTACCTTTTACTTTTGTTTGTGGGCTTCTAACTGAATGGCAAATGCTTCAGAAATGGTGCAACCTTTTACTTTTGTTTGTGGGCTTCCAAATGACCCCATGTATTAACTTATAGCAGCTTCGCTATCTGGTTTTGGATTGGGAACGGTGTTGCCATATCCATCAGAAGTCCTTATGACGATATAAATGTGATTTTAATCAGTAGCAAATGTTTGAGAAATGGTTCACGGATTTAGTTTATGATAAAATCAACACCACACTGTTTAAGTTTGTACGTGTGCGTCGATTTCATAAAATGTCTTACTGAATTTATCGATCATTATAATTAATTGATCTGATAGTGAAATGATATGACATTTGAATTCTGCTGTCTTGAACAATTCAATTAAGATTGGATGAAAATGTTCTATGTTGCTAGTTGCATTAGATTTTCACGCAGACTGTATTTTAAATCCATGACCATTCAACAATCCGATCAAATCGATTGATCTACATGTTGGTTTTAAATCTAGTACTCTTGTTTGTGGGCTTCTAAATGATTCCATGATCTCAGTTATAAAAGCCTCGCTATCTGGCTTTGAATTAGGAACGATGTTGCGATATCAATTAAAAGTCCTTGTGATGCTATAAATGTGATTTCTATCCATAGCAAATGTTTCAAAAACGGTTTTATCTTTTACTTTTGTTTGTGGGCTTCCAAATGACCCCATGTATTAACTTATAGCAGCATCGCTATCTGGTTTTGGATTGGGAACGGTGTTGCCATATCCATCAAAAGTCCTTATGACGATATAAATGTGATTTAAATCAGTAGCAAATGTTTGAGAAATGGTTCACGGATTTAGTTTCTGATGAAATCAACACCACACTGTTTAAGTTTGTACGTGTGCGTCGATTTCATAAAATGTCTTACTGAATTTATCGATCATTACAGTTAATTGATCTGATAGTGAAATGATATGACATTTGAATTCTGCTGTCTTGAACAATTCAATTAAGATTGAATGAAAATGTTCTACGTTGCTAGTTGCATTAGATTTTCACGCAGACTGTATTTTTAATCCAAGACCATTCAACAATCCGATCAAATCGATTGATCTACATGTTGGTTTTAAATCTAATACTTTTGTTTGTTGGCTTCTAAATGATCCCATGATTTCAGTAATAAAAGTCTCGCTATCTGGCTTTGAATTGGGAACGATGGTGCGATATCCATAAAAAGTCCTTGTGACGATATAAATGTGATTTTAATCCTTAGCAAATGTTTCAAAAACGGTTTTACCTTTTACTTTTGTTTGTGGGCTTCTAACTGAATGGCAAAAGCTTCAAAAACGGTTTTACCCTTTACTTTTGTTGGTGGACTTCCAAATGACCCCATGTATTAACTTATAGCAGCTTCGCTATCTGGTTTTGGATTGGGAACGGTGGTTCCATATCCATCAAAAGTCCTTATGACGATATAAATGTGATTTTTATCAGTAGCAAATGTTTGAGAAATGGTTCACGGATTTAGTTTCTGATAAAATAAACACCAAACTGTTTAAGTTTGTTTGTGTGCGTCGATTTCATAAAATGTGTTACTGAATTTATCGATCATTACAGTTAATTGATCTGATGGTGAAATGATATGACATTTGAATTCTGCTGTCATGAACATTTCAATTAAGATTGAATGAAAATGTTCTACGTTGCTAGTTGCATTAGATTTTCATGCAGACTGTATTTTTAATCCAAGACCATTCAACAATCCGATCAAATCGATTGATCTACATGTTGGTTTTAAATCTAATACTTTTGTTTGTTGGCTTCTAAATGATCCCATGATTTCAGTAATAAAAGTCTCGCTATCTGGCTTTGAATTAGGAACGATGTTGCGATATCCATTAAAAGTCCTTGTGACGATATAAATGTGCTTTTAATCCTTAGCAAATGTTTCAGCAACGGTTTTACCTTTTACTTTTGTTTGTGGGCTTCTAACTGAATGGCAAATGCTTCAGAAACGGTTTAATCTTTTACTTTTGTTGGTGGGCTTCCAAATGACCCCATGTATTAACTTATAGCAGCTTCGCTATCTGGTTTTGGATTGGGAACGGTCTTTCCATATCTATCAAACGTCCTTATGAGGATATAAATGTGATTTTTTTTATTAGCAAATGTTTGTGAAATGGTTCACGAATTTAGTTTCTGATAAAATAAACACCAAACTGTTTAAGTTTGTTTGTGTGCGTCGATTTCATAAAATGTGTTACTGAATTTATCGATCATTACAGTTAATTGATCTGATGGTGAAATGATATGACGTTTGAATTCTGCTGTCTTGAACATTTCAATTAAGATTGAATGAAAATGTTCTACGTTGCAAGTTGCATTAGATTTTCATGCAGACTGGATTTTAAATCCAAGACCATTCAACAATCTGATCAAATCGTTTGATCTACATGTTGGTTTTAAATCTAATACTTTTGTTTGATGGCTTCTAAATGATCCCATGATTTCAGTAATAAAAGCCTCGCTATCTGGCTTTGAATTAGGAACGATGTTGCGATATCCATTAAAAGTCCTTGTGACGATATAAATGTGCTTTTAATCCTTAGCAAATGTTTCAGCAACGGTTTTACCTTTTACTTTTGTTTGTGGGCTTCCAAATGACCCCATGTATTAACTTATAGCAGCTTCGCTATCTGGTTTTGGATTGGGAACGGTGTTGCCATATCCATCAAAAGTCCTTATGACGATATAAATGTGATTTTTATCAGTAGCAAATGTTTGAGAAATGGTTCACGGATTTAGTTTCTGATGAAATCAACACCACACTGTTTAAGTTTGTTTGTGTTCGTCCATTTCATAAAATGTCTTACTGAATTTATCGATCATTACAGTTAATTGATCTGATGATGAAATGATATGACATTTGAATTCTGCTGTCTTGAACATTTCAATTAAGATTGAATGAAAATGTTCTACGTTGCTAGTTGGATTTGATTTTCATGCAGACTGGATTTTAAATCCAAGAACATTCAACAATCCGATCAAATCGATTGATCTACATGTTGGTTTTATATCTAATACTTTTGTTTGTTGGCTTCTAAATGATCCCATGATTTCAGTAATAAAAGCCTCGCTATCTGGCTTTGAATTAGGAACGATGTTGCGATATCCATTAAAAGTCCTTGTGACGATATAAATGTGATTTTAATCCTTAGCAAATGTTTCAAAAACGGTTTTACCTTTTACTTTTGTTTGTGGGCTTCCAAATGACCCCATGTATTAACTTATAGCAACTTCTCTATCTAGTTTTGGATTGGGAACGGTGTTGCCATTTCCATCAAGCGTCCTTATGAGGATATAAATGTGATTTTTTTTATTAGCAAATGTTTGAGAAATGGTTCACGGATTTAGTTTATGATGAAATCAACACCACACTGTTTAAGTTTGTTTGTGTGCGTCAATTTCATAAAATGTCTTACTGAATTTATCGATCATTACAGTTAATTGATCTGATGGTGAAATGATATGACATTTGAATTCTGCTGTCTTGAACATTTCAATTAAGATTGAATGAAAATGTTCTACGTTGCTAGTTGCATTAGATTTTCATGCAGACTGTATTTTTAATCCAAGACCATTCAACAATCCGATCAAATCGATTGATCTACATGTTGGTTTTAAATCTAATACTTTTGTTTGTTGGCTTCTAAATGATCCCATGATTTCAGTAATAAAAGTCTCGCTATCTGGCTTTGAATTAGGAACGATGTTGCGATATCCATTAAAAGTCCTTGTGACGATATAAATGTGCTTTTAATCCTTAGCAAATGTTTCAGCAACGGTTTTACCTTTTACTTTTGTTGGTGGGCTTCCAAATGACCCCATGTATTAACTTATAGCAGCTTTGCTATCTGGTTTTGGATTGGGAACGGTCTTTCCATATCTATCAAACGTCCTTATGAGGATATAAATGTGATTTTTTTTATTAGCAAATGTTTGTGAAATGGTTCACGAATTTAGTTTCTGATAAAATAAACACCAAACTGTTTAAGTTTGTTTGTGTTCGTCGGTTTCATAAACTGTCTAACTGAATTTATCGATCATTATAGTTTATTGATCTGATGGTGAAATGATATGACATTTGAATTCTGCTGTCTTGAACATTTCAATTAAGATTGAATGAAAATGTTCTACGTTGCAAGTTGCATTAGATTTTCATGCAGACTGGATTTTAAATCCAAGACCATTCAACAATCCGATCAAATCGATTGATCTACATGTTGGTTTTAAATCTAATACTTTTGTTTGTTGGCTTCTAAATGATCCCATGATTTCAGTAATAAAAGCCTCGCTATCTGGCTTTGAATTAGGAACGATGTTGCGATATCCATTAAAAGTCCTTGTGACGATATAAATGTGCTTTTAATCCTTAGCAAATGTTTCAGCAACGGTTTTACCTTTTACTTTTGTTTGTGGGCTTCCAAATGACCCCATGTATTAACTTATAGCAGCTTCGCTATCTGGTTTTGGATTGGGAACGGTGTTGCCATATCCATCAAAAGTCCTTATGACGATATAAATGTGATTTTTATCAGTAGCAAATGTTTGAGAAATGGTTCACGGATTTAGTTTATGATAAAATTAACACCAAATTGTTTAAGTTTGTTTGTGTGCGTCGATTTCATAAAATGTGTTACTGAATTTATCGATCATTACAGTTAATTGATCTGATGGTGAAATGATATGACATTTGAATTCTGCTGTCTTGAACATTTCAATTAAGATTGAATGAAAATGTTCTACGTTGCTAGTTGCATTAGATTTTCATGCAGACTGGATTTTAAATCCAAGAACATTCAACAATCCGATCAAATCGATTGATCTACATTTTGGTTTAAAATTTAAAACTTTTGTTTGTGGGCTCCTAAATGATCCCATGATTTCAGTGATAAAAGCCTCGCTATCTGGCTTTGAATTAGGAGCGCTGTTGCGATATCCATTAAAAGTCCTTGCGACGATATAAATGTGATTTTAATCCTTAGCAAATGTTTCAAAAACGGTTTTACCTTTTACTTTTGTTTGTGGGCTTCCAAATGACCCCATGTATTAACTTATAGCAGCTTCGCTATCTGGTTTTGGATTGGGAACGGTGTTGCCATGTCCATCAAAAGTCCTTATGACGGATTCACGGATTTAGTTTCTGATAAAATTAACACCAAATTGTTTAAGTTTGTTTGTGTGCGTCGATTTCATAAAATGTCTTACTGAATTTATCGATCATTACAGTTAATTGATCTGATGGTGAAATGATATGACATTTGAATTCTGCTGTCTTGAACATTTCAATTAAGATTGAATGAAAATGTTCTACGTTGCTAGTTGCATTAGATTTTCATGCAGACTGGATTTTAAATCCAAGATCATTCAACAATCCGATCAATTCGATTGATCTACATGTCGGTTTTAAATCTAATACTTTTGTTTGCTGGCTTCTTAATGATCCCATGTTTTCAGTAATAAAAGCCTCGCTATCTGGCTTTGAGTTAGAAACGATGTAGCGATATCCATTAAAAGTCCTTGTGACGATACAAATGTGATTTTAATCCTTAGCAAATGTTTCAAAAACGGTTTTACCTTTTACTTTTGTTTGTGGGCTTCCAAATGACCCCATGTATTAACTTATAGCAGCTTCGCTATCTGGTTTTGGATTGGGAACGGTGTTGCTATATCCATCAAAAGTCCTTATGACGATATAAATGTGATTTTTACCATTAGCAAATGTTCGAGAAATGGTTCACGGATTTAGTTTCTGATAAAATTCACACGAAATTGTTTAAGTTTGTTTGTGTGCGTCGATTTCATAAAATGTCTTACTGAATTTATCGATCATTACAGTTAATTGATCTGATAGTGAAATGATATGACATTTGAATTCTGCTGTCTTGAACATTTCAATTAAGATTGAATGAAAATGTTCTACGTTGCTAGTTGCATTAGATTTTCATGCAGACTATATTTTTAATCCAAGATCATTCAACAATCCGATCAAATCGATTGATCTACATGTTGGTTTTAAATATAAAACCTTTGTTTGTGGGCTTCTAAATGATCCCATGATTTCAGTAATAAAAGCCTCGCTATCTGGCTTTGAATTAGGAACGATGTTGCGATATCCATTAAAAGTCCTTATGACGATATAAATGTGATTTTAATCCTTAGCAAATGTTTCAAAAACGGTTTTACCTTTTACTTTTGTTTGTGGGCTTCCAAATGACCCCATGTATTAACTTATAGCAGCTTCGCTATCTGGTTTGGGATTGGGAACGGTGGTTCCATATCCATCAAAAGTCCTTATGACGATATAAATGTGTTTTTTATCATTAGCAAATGTTTGAGAAATGGTTCACGGATTTAGTTTCTGATAAAATAAACAGCAAACTGTTTAAGTTTGTTTGTGTTCGTCGGTTTCATAAACTGTCTAACTGAATTTATCGATCATTATAGTTAATTGATCTGATAATGAAATGATATGACATTTGAATTCTGCTGTCTTGAACATTTCAATTAAGATTGAATGAAAATGTTCTACGTTGCTAGTTGCATTAGATTTTCATGCAGACTATATTTTTAATCCAAGATCATTCAACAATCCGATCAAATCGATTGATCTACATGCTGGTTTTAAATAATAAACCTTTGTTTGTGGGCTTCTAAATGATCCCATGATTTCAGTAAAAAAAGCCTCGCTATCTGGCTTTGAATTAGGAACGATGTTGCGATATCCATTAAAAGTCCTTGTGACGATATAAATAAGCTTTTAATCTTTAGCAAATGTTTCAGCAACGGTTTTACCTTTTACTTTTGTTTGTTGGCTTCTAACTGAATGGCAAATGCTTCAGAAACGGTTTTACCTTTTACTTTTGTTGGTGGGCTTCCAAATGACCCCATGTATTAACTTATAGCAGCTTTGCTATCTGGTTTTGAATTGGGAACGTTGTTGCCATATTCATCAAACGTCCTTATGACGACATAAATGTGATTTAAATCATTAGCAAATGTTTGAAAAATGATTCACGGATTAGGTTTCTGATCAAATTAACACCAAATTGTTTAAGTTTGTACGTGTGCGTCCATTTAATAAAATGTCTTACTGAATTTATCGATCAATACAGTTAATTGATCTGATGGTGAAATGATATGACATTTGAATTCTGCTGTCTTGAACATTTCAATTAAGATTGAATGAAAATGTTCTACGTTGCTAGTTGCATTAGATTTTCACGCAGACTGCATTTTAAATCCAAGATCATTCAACAATCCGATCAAATCGATTGATCTACATGTTGGTTTTAAATCTAATACTTTTGTATGTGGGCTTCTAAATGATCCCATGATTTCAGTAATAAAAGCCTCGCTATCTGGCTTTGAATTAGGAACGATGTTGCGATATCCATTAAAAGTCCTTGTGACGACATAAATGTGATTTTAATCCTTAGCAAATGTTTCAAAAACGGTTTAACCTTTTACTTTTGTTTGTGGGTTTCCAAATGACCCCATGTATTAACTTATAGCAGCTTCGCTATCTGGTTTTGGATTGGGAACGTTGTTGCCATAGTCATCAAACGTCCTTATGACGACATAAATGTGATTTAAATCAGTAGCAAATGTTTGAGAAATGGTTCACGGATTTAGTTTCTGATGAAATCAACACCACACTGTTTAAGTTTGTACGTGTGCGTCGATTTCATAAAATGTCTTACTGAATTTATCGATCATTACAGTTAATTGATCTGATAGTGAAATGATATGACATTTGAATCCTGCTGTCTTGAACAATTCAATTAAGATTGGATGAAAATGTTCTACGTTGCTAGTTGCATTAGATTTTCATGCAGACTGGATTTTAAATCCAAGAACATTCAACAATCCGATCAAATCGATTGATCTATATGTTGGTTTTAAATCTAATACTTTTGTTTGTGGCCTTCTAAATGATCCCATGATTTTAGTTATAAAAGCCTCGCTTTCTGGCTTTGGATTAGGAACGATGTTGCGATATCCATTAAAAGTCCTTGTGACGATGTAAATGCGATTTTAATCCTTAGCAAATGTTTCAAAAACGGTTTTACATTTTACTTTTGTTTGTGGGCTTCCAAATGCCCCCTTGTATTAACTTAAAGCAGCTTCGCTTTCTGGTTTTGGATTGGGAACGGTGTTGCCATATCCATCAAAAGTCCTTATGACGATATAAATCTGATTTAAATCAGAAGCAAATGTTTGAGAAATGGTTCACGGATTTAGTTTATGATGAAATCAACACCACACTGTTCAAGTTTGTACGTGTGCGTCGATTTCATAAAATGTCTTACTGAATTCATTGATCATTACAGTTAATTGATCTGATGGTGAAATGATATGACATTTGAATCCTGCTGTCTTGAACATTTCAATTAAGATTGAATGAAAATGTTCTACGTTGCTAGTTGCATTAGATTTTCATGCAGACTGTATTTTTAATCCAAGATCATTCAACAATCCGATCAAATCGATTGATCTACATGTTGGTTTTAAATATAAAACCTTTGTTTGTGGGCTTCTAAATGATCCCATGATTTCAGTAATAAAAGCCTCGCAATCTGGCTTTGAATTAGGAACGATGTTGCGATATCCATTGAAAGCCCTTGTGCCGATATAAATGTGATTTTAATCCTTAGCAAATGTTTCAAAAACGGTTTAACCTTTTACTTTTGTTTGTGGGCTTCCAAATGACCCCATGTATTAACTTATAGCAGCTTCGCTATCTGGTTTTGGATTTAGAACGGTGTTGCCATATCCATCAAAAGTCCTTATGACGATATAAATGTGATTTTCATCATTAGCAAATGTTTGAGAAATGGGTCACGGAATTAGTTTCTGATGAAAACAACACCAAAACCCTATGGAGTATCAGACACATAAACGACCCTTTCAAAATTTGGATTTCAAATCCAAGATCATTCAACAATCCGATCAAATCGATTGATCTACATGTTGGTTTTAAATCTAATACTTTTGTTTGTGAGCTTCTAAATGATCCCATGATTTCAGTTATAAAAGCCTCGCAATCTGGCTTTGAATTAGGAACGATGTTGCGATATCCATTAAAAGTCCTTGTAATGATATAAATGTGATTTCTATCCTTAGTAAGTGTTTCAGAAATGGTTTAACCTTTTACTTTTGTTTGTGGGCTTCTAAATGAATGGCAAATGCTTCAGAAATTGTTTAACCTTTTACTTTTGTTTTGGGCTTCTAAATGACCCCATGTATTGAGATATAGCAGCCCCGCTATCTGGTTTTGGATTGGAAACGTTGTTGCCATATCCATCAAGAGACCTTATGACGATAAAAATGTGATTTTTATCATTGGCAAATGTTTGAGAAATGGTTCACGGATTGAGTTTCTGATGAAAGTAACACCAAACTGTTTAAGTTTGTTTGTGTGCGTTGATTTCATAAAATGTCTTACTGAATTTATCGATCATTACAGTTAATTGATCTGATGGTGAAATGATATGACATTTGAATTCTGCTGTCTTGAACATTTCAATTAAGATTGAATGAAAATGTTCTACGTTGCTAGTTGCATTAGATTTTCATGCAGACTATATTTTTAATCCAAGATCATTCAACAATCCGATCAAATCGATTGATCTACATGTTGGTTTTAAATATTAAACCTTTGTTTGTGGGCTTCTAAATGATCCCATGATTTCAGTAATAAAAGCCTCGCTATCTGGCTTTGAATTAGGAACGATGTTGCGATATCCATTAAAAGTCCTTGTGATGATATAAATGTGATTGCTATCCATAGCAAATGTTTTAAAAACGGTTTAACATTTTACTTTTGTTTGTGGGCTTCCAAATGAATGGCAAATGCTTCAGAAATGGTGCAACCTTTTACTTTTGTTTGTGGGTTTCTAAATGACCCCATGTATTGAGTTATAAAAGCTTCGCTATCTGGTTTTGGATTGGGAACGGTGTTGCCATATCTATCAAACGTCCTTATGACCATATAAAAAAGATTTTCATCATTAGCAAATGTTTGAGAAATGGGTCACGGAATTAGTTTCTGATGAAAATAACACCAAAACCCTATGGAGTATCAGACACATAAACGACCCTTTCAAAATTTGGATTTCAAATCCAAGATCATTCAACAATCCGATCAAATCGATTGATCTACATGTTGGTTTTAAATATAATACTTTTGTTTGTTGGCTTCTAAATGATCCCATGATTTCAGTAATAAAAGCCTCGCTTTCTGGCTTTGGATTAGGAACGATGTTGCGATATCCATTAAAAGTCCTTGTGATGATATAAATGTGATTTCTATCCATAGCAAATGTTTCAAAAACGGTTTTATCTTTTACTTTTGTTTGTGGGCTTCCAAATGACCCCATGTATTAACTTATAGCAGCCCCGCTATCTGGTTTTGGATTGGAAACGTTGTTGCCATATCCATCAAACGTCCCTATGACGATATAAATGTGATTTAAATCAGAAGCAAATGTTTGAGAAATGGTTCACGGATTGAGTTTCTGATGAAAGTAACACCAAACTGTTTAAGTTTGTTTGTGTGCGTAGATTTCATAAAATGTCTTACTGAATTTATCGATCATCACAGTTAATTGATCTGATAGTGAAATGATATGACATTTGAATTCTGCTGTCTTGAACAATTCAATTAAGATTGAATGAAAATGTT
This sequence comes from Anopheles nili, assembly GCF_943737925.1. NCBI lineage: Eukaryota > Metazoa > Arthropoda > Insecta > Diptera > Culicidae > Anopheles > Anopheles nili. Next base: position 394,638 of record NW_026525540.1, read on the forward strand.
CTACGTTGCTAGTTGCATTAGATTTTCACGCAGACTGGATTTTAAATCCATGACCATTCAACAATCCGATCAAATCGATTGATCTACATGTTGGTTTTAAATCTAATACTCTTGTTTGTGGGCTTCTAAATGATTCCATGATTTCAGTAATAAAAGCCTCGCTTTCTGGCTTTGGATTAGGAACGATGTTGCGATATCCATTAAAAGTCCTTATGACGATATAAATGTGATTTTAATCCTTAGCAAATGTTTTAAAAACGGTTTAACATTTTACTTTTGTTTGTGGGCTTCCAAATGACCCCATGTATTAACTTATAGCAGCTTCGCTATCTGGTTTTGGATTGGGAACGGTGTTGCCATATCTATCAAACGTCCTTATGAGGATATAAATGTGATTTAAATCATTAGCAAATGTTTGAAAAATGATTCACGGAACAGGTTTCTGATCAAATTAACACCAAATTGTTTAAGTTTGTACGTGTGCGTCGATTTCATAAAATGTCTTACTGAATTTATCGATCATTACAGTTAATTGATCTGATGGTGAAATGATATGACATTTGAATTCTGTTGTCTTGAACATTTCAATTTAGATTGAATGAAAATGTTCTACGTTGCTAGTTGCATTAGATTTTCATGCAGACTTAATTTAAAATCCAAGAACATTCAACAATCCGATCAAATCGATTGATCTACATGTTGGTTTTAAATCTAATACTTTTGTTTGTTGGCTTCTAAATGATCCCATGATTTCAGTAATAAAAGCCTCGCTATCTGGCTTTGAATTAGGAACGATGTTGCGATATCCATTAAAAGTCCTTGTGATGATATAAATGTGATTGCTATCCATAGCAAATGTTTTAAAAACGGTTTAACCTTTTACTTTTGTTTGTGGGCTTCCAAATGACCCCATGTATTAACTTATAGCAGCTTCGCTATCTGGTTTTGGATTGGGAACGGTGTTGCCATATCTATCAAACGTCCTTATGAGGATATAAATGTGATTTAAATCATTAGCAAATGTTTGAAAAATGATTCACGGATCAGGTTTCTGATCAAATTAACACCAAATTGTTTAAGTTTGTACGTGGGCGTCGATTTCATAAAATGTCTTACTGAATTTATCGATCATTACAGTTAATTGATCTGATAATGAAATGATATGACATTTGAATTCTGCTGTCTTGAACATTTCAATTAAGATTGAATGAAAATGTTCTACGTTGCTAGTTGCATAAGATTTTCATGCAGACTATATTTTTAATCCAAGATCATTCAACAATCCGATCAAATCGATTGATCTACATGTTGGTTTTAAATATTAAACCTTTGTTTGTGGGCTTCTAAATGATCCCATGATTTCAGTAATAAAAGCCTCGCTATCTGGCTTTGAATTAGGAACGATGTTGCGATATCCATTAAAAGTCCTTGTGATGATATAAATGTGATTGCTATCCATAGCAAATGTTTTAAAAACGGTTTAACATTTTACTTTTGTTTGTGGGCTTCCAAATGACCCCATGTATTAACTTATAGCAGCTTCGCTATCTGGTTTTGGATTGGGAACGGTGTTGCCATATCTATCAAACGTCCTTATGAGGATATAAATGTGATTTAAATCATTAGCAAATGTTTGAAAAATGATTCACGGAACAGGTTTCTGATCAAATTAACACCAAATTGTTTAAGTTTGTACGTGTGCGTCGATTTCATAAAATGTCTTACTGAATTTATCGATCATTACAGTTAATTGATCTGATGGTGAAATGATATGACATTTGAATTCTGTTGTCTTGAACATTTCAATTTAGATTGAATGAAAATGTTCTACGTTGCTAGTTGCATTAGATTTTCATGCAGACTTAATTTAAAATCCAAGAACATTCAACAATCCGATCAAATCGATTGATCTACATGTTGGTTTTAAATCTAATACTTTTGTTTGTTGGCTTCTAAATGATCCCATGATTTCAGTAATAAAAGCCTCGCTATCTGGCTTTGAATTAGGAACGATGTTGCGATATCCATTAAAAGTCCTTGTGACGATATAAATGTGCTTTTAATCCTTAGCAAATGTTTCAGCAACGGTTTTACCTTTTACTTTTGTTTGTGGGCTTCTAAATGAATGGCAAATGCTTCAGAAAAGGTTAAACCTTTTAATTTTGTTGGTGGGCTTCCAAATGACCGCATGTATTAACTTATAGCAGCTTCGCTATCTGGTTTGGGATTGGGAACGGTGTTTCCATATCTATCAAACGTCCTTATGAGGATATAAATGTGATTTTTATCATAAGCAAATGTTTGTGAAATGGTTCACGGATTTAGTTTCTGATGAACTCAAAACCACACTGTTTAAGATTGTACGTGTGCGACGATTTCATAAAATGTCTTACTGAATTTATCGATCATTACAGTTTATTGATCTGATGGTGAAATGATATGACATTTAAATTCTGCTGTCTTGAACATTTCAATTAAGATTGAATGAAAATGTTCTACGTTGCTAATAGCATTAGATTTTCATGCAGACTGGATTTTAAATCCAAGAACATTCAACAATCCGATCAAATCGATTGATCTACATGTTGGTTTTAAATCTAATACTTTTGTTTGTTGGCTTCTAAATGATCCCATGATTTCAGTAATAAAAGCCTCGCTATCTGGCTTTGAATTAGGAACGATGTTGCGATATCGATTGAAAGCCCTTGTGCCGATATAAATGTGATTTTAATCCTTAGCAAATGTTTCAAAAACGGTTTAACCTTTTACTTTTGTTTGTGGGCTTCCAAATGACCCCATGTATTAACTTATACCAGCTTCGCTATCTGGTATTGGATTGGGAACGGTGTTGCCATATCTATCAAACGTCCTTATGACCATATAAAAGTGATTTTCATCATTAGCAAATGTTTGAGAAATGGGTCACGGATTTAGTTTCTGATGAAAATAACACCAAAACCCTATGGAGTATCAGACATATAAACGACCCTTTCAAAATTTGGTTTTCAAATCCAAGATCATTCAACAATCCGATCAAATCGATTGATCTACATGTTGGTTTTAAATCTAACACTTTTGTTTGTGGGCTTCTAAATGATCCCATGATTTCAGTTATAAAAGCCTCGCAATCTGGCTTTGAATTAGGAACGATGTTGCGATATCCATTAAAAGTCCTTGTGATGATATAAATGTGATTTCTATCCTTAGTAAGTGTTACAGACAATTCGGCGCGTGTTTGTTTGCTTACCTGACGTAACGGCACTGACAGGTGGGAGACAGGATAAGAGTGCCCATTACCGAAGGGACAGGGAAACATCGCAGAGATGACGCGGGAAAAAAAACCGGCCATCGCGAGGGGGCCATTGGATTTAAACAAATTTCAACGGCGAAACCGAAGCGATAAGACGTGGATTTTTTTTGAACACCACCATCGCACCGCGCGCGCTTAAAAGAACGACCCAACCGAATTAACTAGAATAAAGTGTTAGTGGAAGAGCGAGTTAAAAGAACACGTGAGAGTAGAATTTATAAAATACGAACTTTAAGTTGGAGCCAAACTCCAACATTTTCGAAAAAATTCACTCACTTTTCTACTTGTGAATCGGTGAACACCAGACAGGGAATGAATCCTCGAAAACGATGTACCAAACCCGACCGCGAATTCCACAGTGCGACAACTGTCCGCAGTTCAGCTGGTGGAAGAGACACTGTTTCGATACCAGGAGTTGGTACAGCAAGCCAGGGAAGCGAACGAACGAACCGCTTGATCCAATCCTTCGAAGCAACGGATCACCAGAGAACGACTCACGCGCCATCACGTGTGAGTATCGTTTCCGGATAGATTTCAGGCGAACGAGTTCTCAGCCTTTGATATCTCGCAGGCACAATACATCGCCCATCGCAAGGGAGAAAGCGGGATCTGCCGACGTTCTCAGGCAATCCCGCAGAATGGCCAACGTTTCTATGCCTCCTTCGAGTACACCACGGAGACGTGCGGCTAAAACTGGCTGAGCGACTGCAGAAGGCCCTAAAAGGGGGAGCGCATTAGAGCTCAGATTTCCACGCTTAGAATGCTTTTCGGACGTCCTGAGATTATTGTTCACTCGCTGGTAAACAGGCCAACAGGCGAGCAATGCCAGCGCCCAAGCATGGCACGTCTCGAAACGCTCATCGACTTTGGTGTCGCGGTGTTCAGAACCTCTGCGCGACTATCACGGCCTCAGGGCTGGATGCATACGTGTGTAATGTGGCGTTATTAAACGAGCTGACGGAACGCGCTTGCCATCGTCGCTGAACAATCGCGGTAAGTTTCGGATCACTTTAGTAACAATTTCGCTGCTGTTGTGGTGTCGAAAGTCAAGAGATAGCAAAAGAGGAGGCCATTCCTTTAATTTTCTTCCTTTTTTATACAAACTTTTGAGTGCCACTCACGCGAGTGGCAACTCACCATTCACTCAAATCATCACTCGCTGGCCAACTCCTCAAACAAACAACTCCTCGACGAAACCAATTGTTCGCTTAGGTTGAAACATCTTGGGCGAACAGTCGCTGAAGCTCAACTGGGGGATGCCATCGAATCAGCTTGGGTCACGTTACGCTTTCGACTTTCGCTTCAACGACTGGCTGAGTCATCTAGCAGCTGGAAGCAGCCAGCATTGGTGAGCATTTCGTCGGTGTACACTCCGCGGGGTTCAGCGAAAGCAGACAACATCGACACGTGAGATGCGGCATCTGGCGACCGATGCAAAACCCGGAGCTTCACAACCAGCAGTGTGCCAGCATTCAATGCGCCAAAGTAGAAAGCTGCCCCCGATTTTCTGGCAACGGATATCGGGGACGCCCGCTGGCACAACAGTGCGTGAGATGCGTCTGTGTCGAAAATGGCTTGAACAACAGCAGCGTTGGCGTTCCTGGACGACGGTTCGCCAGCCACCTTCACAGAACAAGCTTTGGTAGAAGAATTGGGAATTCTCTGGTCTAGTGGACCGGAAATCAGAAAAGAGTGGAGCAAAAATCAATTAGGGTGTCGTTGAGAATATTTGTACCGCCCAATGTACATTTGCCGTGGACAGGCCTGGCGCTACCAAAACAGAGCCTATGCGCACAGAAACTTCAGAGCACCTGTCCGGCCTCATAAACTGACCTCATACACGAATGTTACACCTAGGGTTTCTCATTGGTAAATGACAACTGCCCCACTAGGTCATCCGCTTACGTATCGAGCGGGCCATTCGAATGAACCAGGAAGGGCGGCCAAAACGTCTACGGTTCTTACCAAAAAAAAAAAAACCCCGGTGATGGGAACGAGATTCTCAACCACCATTAGACCGCAGATGTGTGCGTGTGTGTATGGACAACAACGGCGATGCAATAATCGATATGCAGCTAAAGGAATTCATCCCGTAGGTTCGAAAGAAGATCAACAAGCGTTGGATGTTTTGACTGCGAGAAACCCCCGTTTGAAGGGCGAACGAGATATGAAACTATGAGCTTACGAGCTGGGGAAAATACAGCACAGTCCTGCTACCGGCAAGTAAAACGATGGAACGCTTCGAAGAAATGACAAAAAAGAACCGGTGTTGAGAGCTGCCATTGTTGAGAAAACAATGCATGAGTACGAGAGAAAAGGCTCACGTCGGAGAGAACTATCGGAAAAGTACGATACAGATTTGGTAATTTACCCATTTTCCCGGTCATGAATCCCAACAACGCTTTTTGACGCTGCTGCCGCCGCCAAAGGTAAACGGTGCTAGGTCCTAAACACGTTTCTGCTCAAGGGACTCTCAGATCAGCGGGTCTGAGCTTCTATAGCAGTCTTTGTACAAAATTCAGAGAATTCCGAGTAGGCGTAGTAGTAGGAGACATCGAGCAAATGTTCTTCTTCCAGGTGGCCATGGTCAGACCGAGCTCCAGTCGTGTATGTGTCATTGTGACCGTGATGACATGAGTCACCCTGTTGCGCGCGCGCACTACGTGAAGAACCTGAATGTTGAGCGATTTAAAGCCGAATTTTCTCGTACCTTCGAATGCACAGTCGAAGAGCATTCTGTTGGATGAGCTACATATGCTGGCGAGTGTCGAAACTGCAGAAGAAGAAGAAGCCATAAGAAGGCTGGCAAACGATGTGCGAAGTATACACTCCCAAGGTGGCTTCGAAGTAAGGAACTGGCTGTCTTATTCATGCGCGGTCATGAATTCATGACAAAAGCGAAAGATGTTAACGTTGGCACCTGACGCGAAAAACGGAAAAAGAGATTACGAATGCGTGGGGTGGGACACGCAATCCGACACATTTACCTATAAAATCTCACCCAGAAACGACGAGGTGCTCTGTTAATGGGTTAGGATCCGACGCCTCTAGAAGGCTACACAGGCTCTCCTTTCCAACTCCTATTCCGTCACGTCCCCGACGTGCAGAGCGGTAACATGTATCATCGTATATCTAAGCTTGGGTAAACGGGCTGGTTCCAACCCCTTGGGCGGATGGTGACGCATGGCTAAACAGGAGGCTCCAGAGGTACTGGGGGCTCGAGCGCGGGGCCAGTCACCCTGCCTCGAGGAAACTACGACTACGAAAAGCAAAAAGGAGAATCTTCGAACTGGACTCAACGGCAACCGACCCACTGCAACGCCCCCGGACAACGATAATGGGCTCATAACGAACGTACGCAACTCTGCACAGAGCCGGAGCCTTGAAGCAACTAGATGACGCCCTAGCCACACTGAACATGGACCTTGTAGCACTACAAGAAATACGATGGCTAGGGAATGGTGTGCTAAACAGACGTGGTGAAAAACGGTACCACTTGTACTACAGCTGCCACGACCGCCACCATATGCTCGGAACGGGTTTCGCCGTGGGTCCGCGGCTGAAATCCGAGGTCATCGACTTCAAGGCTATAGACGATAGGCTATGCACCCTGCGCATGCGAGGCAAATTCTTCAACATCAGCCTCATAAACGTTCACGCCCCTACCGAAGACAAAGACGAAGAGGAGAAGGACCTTTTCTACGGCCGCCTCGCAAAAATCATTGATAAGTGCCCTAAGCATGACCTCAAAATCATCTTGGGGGACTTCAATGCAAAAGTCGGTAGGGAGCCAATGTATCGCCAATACATTGGTGATCACAGTCTACATGAGCACAGTAATGACAATGGTAATAGATTGGTCCAACTTGCAGCAGCAAGTAATCTGGTTGTGGGAAGTACCAAGTTTGCGCGTCGGGACATCCACAAAGCTACTTGGGTGTCCCCAGATGGAGCCACCTCCAACCAGATCGACCACGTGCTGATAAGCCGCCGAAGACAGTCGAGCCTGTTAAACGTCAGAACCTATAGAGGAGCCAACATCGATTCCGATCACTATCTGGTTGGCTTAGTGATACGTTGCAGAATCGCTCGTGTCCCCGGGACAAAGGGGATGAGGAAAAAATGCAGGCCCGGCTCAACACGGACTCCCTAAAGGACGCTAAAGTCCAACAGGCATTCGAATCCGCTTTAGGTGAGTCTCTGCTACCAGCAAATCCATACAACACTACGAGCGAACGGTGGAGCGCTCTAAAAACAAAGATATTGAACTGTGCAAAATCCACACTACCACCACGTCGGGGCAACACCAAATCTGGCTGGTTCGACGACGAAGCCTTGACTTGTGACGGAAACGGAAGAGCCGCGCATACCCCGAGCAATGCAGCAGCGGCATAGAACGCGGGCATGCGCAGAGAATTACATACGGCTCAGACAAGAAGAAAAAAGAGTACACCGCACCAAGAAACATCAGTGGGAAGAACAACGAGTGCAGGAGCTCCAAGGAATCAGAGTGCGATACGGCCCAGGAAAAAAGTTTTACCAAGAGATAGCAGGTCATCGGAAAAACCTTTATACCTAAGGTGACCTGTTGTCGAAATAAGGATGAAGTTCTGGTCAGCTACCAGCCAGAGGTCCTCTCGCGATGGGCTCAGTATTTTTTGATGAATTACCCAAATGATCAGTTCAACAAACAGCTAGAGGCTCCACTAGCGGATGAGGTCATGCTACTGCCACCTAGCATGGACGAAACCCGAAAAGCAATCCGTCGGTTGAAGAATAATAAAGCACCCGGCACCGACGGAATATCAGCCGAACTGATCAAAAACGGAGGTGCAGCACTTGAACGCGAAATTCATCAAATAATTACTGAGGTGTGGGATAGCGAATCGATACCTTGTGATTGGAATCTTGGTATCATCTATCCCATATACAAGAAAGGAGACAGGCTACAGTGCAGCAATTACAGGGGTATTACGGTGTTGAATACCGCCTATAAGATCTTCTCCTTAGTCTTGCAAGAGAGACTTGTCCCATTCGTAGAAGAGATAGTGGGAAACTATCAGAGGGGATTCCGAAAAGGAAAATCAACCGCTGACCAGATCTTCACCATGCGGCAGATCTTGGAGAAGATGGCGGAGCAACAGCTCCAATCTTTCCATCTCTTCATAGACTTCAAAGCCGCATACGACAGCATAGCCAGGGTAAAACTTTACGACGCAATGAGCTCTTTTGGAATCCCGGCCAAGCTTACCAGGCTTGTTAAAATGACCATGACCAACGTCACATGCCAGGTGATGGTGGATGGAAAACTCTCAAGGCCCTTTGCTACCACCAAGGGTCTGCGCCAGGGCGATGGGCTTGCCTGTCTCCTTTTCAACCTGGCGCTAGAGAGGGCCATCCGAGACTCAGGAGTGGAAACCTCGGGGACCATTCTTCTACAAGTCAATCCAGATTCTGGCATACGCTGATGACATAGACATCATTGGTTTGCGGCTCTCCTATGTAGCAGAGGCTTACAAACGGATTGAGCAGGCGGCTGAGAACCTCGGTTTGGAGATTAACGAGGCAAAAACCAAAATGACACCGTGGCACCGTCAGTGGCCCTGCTAACAAATACTAATGCGAGTCTACGCACAGGGGTGACGTACAGATAGGTGAGCGAACCTTTGAAGTCGTCCAAAACTTCACCTTCATCTTGGGTCAAAAGTCAGCACCAACAGTAGCATAGAAGTTGAATTACGCGCAAGGGTGCTGGCAGCCAACCGGTCATACTACAGCCTGAGGAAACTTCTCCACTCAAAATACCTGTCGCGACGGCTGAAGCTGGAACTATATAAAACACTCATAGTTCCAGTACTCACATACGCCTCTGAGACATGGACCTTGTCCAAAACTGACGAAACCCTCTTAGCCGCGTTCGAGAGGAAGATGCTCAGAAGGATTTTTGGCCCCGTATGTGTGGAAGGACAATGGAGGAGCCGATACAATGACGAGCTCTACGAACTGTACGATAGCCTCACTGTCGTGCAGCGAATTAGACTCGCCAGGCTCCGGTGGGCTGGTCATGTCATTAGAATGGCACCGGACGACCCAGCCCGTAAAGTCCTTTTAGGCTGCCCACATGGACAGAGGAGGCGTGGTAGGCCCAAACTGAGATGGAGTGATGGCGTGGATGCGTCCGCCTAAAAGGCCCGCGGATCAACGATTGGCAGACGACGGCGCTCGACCGCGAGCGGTTCCGGTTTCTCCTGGAGCAGGCCAAGACCGCCAAGCGGTTGTAGCGCCTGATAAGAAGAAGAAGATCGAAAAAAAATTTTTTTAGTACATCCTCGATCGAAAAAAAATTTTTTTAGTACATCCTCGATTTTTAAAAAAAATTTTTTAGTACAACCTCGATCTAAAAAAATTTTTTTAGTACATCCTCGATCTAAAAAAAGTTTTTTAGTACATCCTCGATCTGTTAAAATATATTATAGTACATACTCGATCAAAAAAAAAATTTTTTTAGTACATCCTCGATCTAAAAAAATTTTTTTAGTACATCCTTGATATGAAAAAATTTTTTTTAGTACATCCTCGATTTAAAAAAAATTTTTTAGTACATCCTCGATCTAAAAAAAATTTTTTTAGCACATCCTCGATCTAAAAAAAATTTTTTAGTACATCCTCGATCTAAAAAAAATTTTTTTAGTACATCCTCGATCTAAAAAAATTTTTTTAGTACATCCTCGATTTAAAAAAAATTTTTTTAGTACATCCTCGATTTAAAAAAATTTTTTTAGTAAATCCTCGATCTAAAAAAATTTTTTTAGTACATCCTCGATCTAAAAAAATTTTTTTAGTACATCCTCGACCTAAAAAAAATTTTTTTAGTACATCCTCGATCTAAAAAAATTTTTTTAGTACATCCTCGATTTAAAAAAAATTTTTTTAGTACATCCTCGATTTAAAAAAATTTTTTTAGTACATCCTCGATCTAAAAAAATTTTTTTAGTACATCCTCGATCTAAAAAAATTTTTTTAGTACATCCTCGACCTAAAAAAATTTTTTTAGTACATCCTCGACCTAAAAAAAATTTTTTTAGTACATCCTCGATCTAAAAAAATTTTTTAGTACATCCTCGATTTAAAAAAAATTTTTTAGTACATCCTCGATCTAAAAAAAATTTTTTTAGCACATCCTCGATCTAAAAAAATTTTTTTAGTACATCCTCGAACTAAAAAAAATTTTTTTAGTACATCCTCGATCTAAAAAAATTTTTTTAGTACATCCTCGATTTAAAAAAAATTTTTTTAGTACATCCTCGATTTAAAAAAATTTTTTTAGTACATCCTCGATCTAAAAAAATTTTTTTAGTACATCCTCGATCTAAAAAAATTTTTTTAGTACATCCTCGATCTAAAAAAAATTTTTTTAGTACATCCTCGATCAAAAAAAAATTTTTTAGTACATCCTCGATCTAAAAAAAATTTTTTTAGTACATCCTTGATCTAAAAAAAATGTTTTTAGTACATCCTTGATATAAAAAAATTTTTTTAGTACATCCTCGATCTAAAAAAATTTTTTTAGTACATCTTCGATCTAAAAAAAATTTTTTTAGTACATCCTCGATCAAAAAAAAATTTTTTAGTACATCCTCGATCTAAAAAAAATTTTTTTAGTACATCCTTGATCTAAAAAAAATTTTTTTAGTACATCCTTGATATGAAAAAATTTTTTTAGTACATCCTCGATCTAAAAAAATTTTTTTAGTACATCCTCGATCAAAAAAAATTTTTTTTAGTACATCCTCGTTCTAAAAAAATTTTTTAGTACATCCTCGATCTAAAAAAAATTTTTTAGTACATCCTCGATCTAAAAAAATTTTTTTAGTACATCCTCGATCTAAAAAAAATTTTTTTACTACATCCTCAATCTAAAAAAATTTTTTTTAGTACATCCTTGATATGAAAAAATTTTTTTAGTACATCCTCGATCTAAAAAAATTATTTTAGTGCATCTTTCATCAAAAAAAATTTTTTTAGTACATCCTCGATCTAAAAAAAATTTTTTTAGTACATCCTCGATCAAAAAAAATTTTTTTAGTATATCCTCGATCTAAAAAAAATTTTTTTAGTACATCCTTGATATGAAAAAAATTTTTTTAGTACATCCTCGATCTAAAAAAAATTTTTTTAATACATCCTCGATCAAAAAAAATTTTTTTAGTACATCCTCGATCTAAAAAAAATTTTTTTAGTACGTCCTTGATATGAAAAAATTTTTTTAGTACATCCTCGATCTTAAAAAAATATTTTTAGTACATCCTTGATATGAAAAAATTTTTTTGAGTACATCCTCGATCTAAAAAAAATTTTTTTAGTACATCCTCGATCAAAAAAAAATTTTTTTAGTACATCCTCGATCTAAAAAAAAATTTTTATAGTACATCCTCGATCTAAAAAAAATTTTTTTAGTACATCCTTGATATGAAAAAATTTTTTTTAGTACATCCTCGATCCAAAAAAATTTTTTTAGTACATCCTCGATCAAAAAAAATTTTTAGTTCATCCTCGATCTAAAAAAAATTTTTTTAGTACATCCTTGATATGAAAAAAATTTTTTTAGTACATCCTCGATCTAAAAAAAATTATTTTAGTACATCTTTCATCAAAAAAAATTTTTTTAGTACATCCTCGATCAAAAAAAATTTTTTTAGTACATTCTATATATGAAAAAATTTTTTTTAGTACATCCTCGATCTAAAAAAATTTTTTTAGTACATCCTCGATCTAAAAAAATTTTTTTAGTACATCCTCGATCAAAAAAAATTTTTTTAGTACATTCTATATATGAAAAAATTTTTTTTTAGTACATCCTCGATCTAAAAAAATTTTTTTAGTACATCCTCGATCAAAAAAAATTTTTTTAGTACATTCTATATATGAAAAAATTTTTTTTAGTACATCCTCGATCTAAAAAAAATTGTTTTAGTACATCCTCGATCTAAAACAAAATTTTTTTAGTACATCCTCGATCTAAAAAAATTTTTTTAGTACATCCTCGATCAAAAAAAATTTCTTAAGTACATCCTCGATCTAAAAAAATTTTTTAGTACATCCTTGATATGAAAAAATTTTTTTTAGTACATCCTCGATCTAAAAAAATTTTTTTAGTACATCCTCGATCTAATAAAATTTTTTTAGTACATCCTAGATCAAAAAAAATTTTTGTAGTACATCCTCGATCTAAAAAAAAATTTTTTTAGTACATCCTCGATCTAAAAAAATTTTTTTAGTACATCCTTGATATGAAAAAAATTTTTCTAGTACATCCTCGATCTAAAAAAAATTGTTGTAGTACATCCTTGATATGAAAAAAATTTTTTAGTAGATCCTCGATCAAAAAAAATTTTTTTAGTACATCCTCGATCTAAAAAAAATTTTTTAGTACATCCTTGATATGAAAAAATTTTTTTAGTACATCCTTGATATGAAAAAATTTTTTTAGTACATCCTCAATCTAAAAAAATTTTTTTAGTAAATCGTCGATCTAAAAAAATTTTGTTAGTACATCCTCGATCTAAAAAAAATTTTTTAGTACATCTTCGATCTAAAAAAAATTTTTCTAGTACATCCTCGATCTAAAAAAAATTGTTGTAGTACATCCTTGATATGAAAAAAATTTTTTAGTAGATCCTCGATCAAAAAAAATTTTTTTAGTACATCCTCGATCTAAAAAAAATTTTTTTAGTACATCCTCGATCTAATAAAATTTTTTTAGTACATCCTCGATCTAAAAAAATTTTTTTAGTACATCCTCGATCTAAAAAAAATTTTTTTAGTACATCCTCGATCTAAAAAAATTTTTTTAGTACATCATCGATCTAAAAAAATTTTTTTAGTACATCCTCGATCTAAAAAAATTTTTTTAGTACATCCTCGATCTAAAAAAATTTTTTTGGTACATCCTCGATCTAAAAAAAATTTTTTTAGTACATCCTTGATATGAAAAAAATTTTTTTAGTACATCCTCGATCTTAAAAAATTTTTTTAGTACATCCTCGATCTAAAAAAAATTTTTTTAGTACATCCTCGATGTAATAAAATTTTTTTAGTACATCCTCGATCTAAAAAAATTTTTTTAGTACATCCTCGATCTAAAAAAATTTTTTTAGTACATCCTCGATCTAAAAAAATTTTTTTAGTACATCATCGATCTAAAAAAATTTTTTTAGTACATCATCGATCTAAAAAAATTTTTTAGTAAATCCTCGATCTAAAAAAAATTTTTTTAGTACATCCTCGATCTAAAAAAATTTTTTTAGTACATCCTCGATCTAAAAAAATTTTTTTGGTACATCCTCGATCTAAAAAAAATTTATTTAGTACATCCTCGATCTAAAAAAATCCAAAAAAACAACTGCACTAGATCACTTTTGAGCAACGTAAAATGAACTAGGTAAAATGAACTAGGTAAAATGAACTCTCAAAAAAAAACGAATAAAAACAGTAGCAAACAGAACAGCGCCGAGGATAGACAGTTTATACGATCACGGTAACGGTGAATTTTCTGAACATCACAGCCAGTACATAAGTGAGAATTTCTCACATTCTAAAAAAATTTTTTTAGTACATCCTTGATTTGAAAAAAATTTTTTTAGTACATCCTCGATATAAAAAAATTTTTATAGTACATCCTCGATTTAAAAAAAATTTTTTAGTACATCCTCGATCTAAAAAAAATTTTTTTAGTACATCCTCGATCCAAAAAATTTTTTTTAGTACATCCTCGATCTAAAAAAAATTTTTTAGTACATCCTCGATCTAAAAAAATGTTTTTAGTACATCCTCGATCTAAAAAAAATTTTTTTAGTACATCCTCGATCTAAAAAAATTTTTTTAATACATCCTCGATGTAATAAAAATTTTTTTAGTACATCCTCGATCTAAAAAAAATTTTTTTAGTACATCCTCGATCTAATAAAATTTTTTTAGTACACCCTCGATCTAAAAAAATTTTTTTAGTACATCCTCGATCTAAAAAAATTTTTTTAGTACATCCTCGATCTAAAAAAATTTTTTTGGTACATCCTCGATCTAAAAAAAATTTTTTTAGTACATCCTTGATAAAAAAAAAATTTTTTTAGTACATCCTCGATCTAAAAAAATTTTTTTAGTACATCCTCGATCTAAAAAAATTTTTTTACTACATCCTCGATCTAAAAAAAATTTTTTTAGTACATCCTTGATATGAAAAAATTTTTTTAGTACATCCTCGATCTAAAAAAATTTTTTTAGTACATCATCGATCTAAAAAAATTTTTTTAGTACATCCTCGATCTAAAAAAAATTTTTTTAGTACATCCTCGATCTAATAAAATTTTTTTAGTACATCCTCGATCTAAAAAAATTTTTTTAGTACATCCTCGATCTAAAAAAAATTTTTTTAGTACATCCTCGATCTAAAAAAATTTTTTTAGTACATCATCGATCTAAAAAAATTTTTTTAGTACATCCTCGATCTAAAAAAATTTTTTTAGTACATCCTCGATCTAAAAAAATTTTTTTGGTACATCCTCGATCTAAAAAAAATTTTTTTAGTACATCCTTGATATGAAAAAAATTTTTTTAGTACATCCTCGATCTTAAAAAATTTTTTTAGTACATCCTCGATCTAAAAAAAATTTTTTTAGTACATCCTCGATGTAATAAAATTTTTTTAGTACATCCTCGATCTAAAAAAATTTTTTTAGTACATCCTCGATCTAAAAAAAATTTTTTTAGTACATCCTCGATCTAAAAAAATTTTTTTAGTACATCATCGATCTAAAAAAATTTTTTTAGTACATCATCGATCTAAAAAAATTTTTTAGTAAATCCTCGATCTAAAAAAAATTTTTTTAGTACATCCTCGATCTAAAAAAATTTTTTTAGTACATCCTCGATCTAAAAAAATTTTTTTGGTACATCCTCGATCTAAAAAAAATTTTTTTAGTACATCCTTGATATGAAAAAAATTTTTTTAGTACATCCTCGATCTAAAAAAATTTTTTTAGTACATCCTCGATTAGTACATCCTCGATCTAAAAAAAATTTTTTTAGTACATCCTCGATCTAAAAAAATTTTTTTAGTACATCCTCGATCTAAAAAAAAAATTTTTTAGTACATCCTTGATATGAAAAAATTTTTTTTAGTACATCCTCGATCTAAAAAAAATTTTTTTAGTACATCCTCGATTAAAAAAAATTTTTTTAGTACATCCTCGATCTAAAAAAATTTTTTTAGTACATCCTCGATCTAAAAAAAATTTTTTTAGTACATCCTCGATCAAAAAAAATTTTTTTAGTACATCCTCGATCTAAAAAAAATTTTTTTAGTACATCCTTGATATGAAAAAAAATTTTTTTAGTACATCCTCGATCTAAAAAAAATTTTTTTAGTACATCCTCGATCAAAAAAAATTTTTTTAGTACATCCTCGATCTAAAAAAAATTTTTTTAGTACATCCTTGATATGAAAAAATTTTTTTTAGTACATCCTCGATCAAAAAAAATTTTTTTAGTACATCCTTGATATGAAAAAATTTGTTTTAATACATCCTCGATCAAAAAAAATTTTTTTAGTACATCCTCGATCTAAAAAAAATTTGTTTAGTACATCATCGATCTAAAAAAATTTTTTAGTACATCCTCGATCTAAAAAAAATTTTTTTAGTACATCCTCGATTTAAAAAAAAAATTTTAGTACATCCTCGATCTAAAAAAAATTTTTTTAGTACATCCTCGATCTAAAAAAATTTTTTTAGTACATCATCGATCTAAAAAAATTTTTTAGTACATCATCGATCTAAAAAAATTTTTTAGTAAATCCTCGATCTAAAAAAAATTTTTTTAGTACATCCTCGATCTAAAAAAATTTTTTTAGTACATCCTCGATCTAAAAAAATTTTTTTAGTACATCCTCGATCTAAAAAAATTTTTTTAGTACATCCTCGATCTAAAAAAAATTTTTTTAGTACATCCTCGATCTAAAAAAATTTTTTTAGTACATCATCGATCGAAAAAAATTTTTTAGTACATCATCGATCTAAAAAAATTTTTTAGTAAATCCTCGATCTAAAAAAAATTTTTTTAGTACATCCTCGATCTAAAAAAATTTTTTTAGTACATCCTCGATCTAAAAAAATTTTTCTAGTACATCCTCGGTCTAAAAAAAATTTTTTAGTACATCCTTGATCAAAAAACATTTTTTTAGTACATCCTCGATCTAAAAAAAATTTTTTTAGTACATCCTCGATCAAAAAAAATTTTTTTAGTACATCCTCGATCTAAAGAAAATTTTTTTAGTACATCCTCGATCAAAAAAAATTTTTTTAGTACATCCTCGATATAAAAAAAATTTTTAAGTACATCCTCGATTTAAAAAAAAATTTTTTTAGTACATCCTTGATCTAAAAAAAATTTTTTTAGTACATCCTTGATATGAAAAAATTTTTTAGTACATCCTCGATCTAAGAAAATTTTTTTAGTACATCCTCGATCTAAAAAAAATTTTTTAGTACATCCTCGATTTAAAAAAAAATTTTTTTAGTACATGCTCGATCTTAAACAATTTTTTTAGTACATCCACGATCAAAAAAAATTTTTTTAGTACATCCTCGATCTAAAAAAATTTTTTTAGTACATCCTCGATCTAAAAAAATTTCTTTAGTACATCCCCGATCTAAAAAAATTTTTTTAGTACATCCTCGATCTAAAAAAATTTTTTTAGTACATCCTAGATCAAAAAAAATTTTTTTAGTACATCCTCGATCTAAAAAAAATTTTTTTAGTACATCCTTGATATGAAAAAATTTTTTTAGTACATCCTCGATGTTAAAAAAATTTTTTTAGTACATCCTTGATATGAAAAAATTTTTTTTAGTACATCCTCGATTTAAAAAAATTTTTTTAGTACATCCTCGATCTAAAAAAAATTTTTTTAGTACATCCTCGATCTAAAAAAATTTTTTTAGTACATCCTCGATCTAAAAAAAATTTTTTAGTACATCCTCGATCTAAAAAAATTTTTTTTAGTACATCCTCGATGTTAAAAAAATTTTTTTAGTACATCCTCGATCTAAAAAATATTTTTTAGTACATCCTCGATCTAAAAAAAATTTTTTTAGTACATCCTCGATCAAAAAAATTTTTTTTAGTACATCCTTGATCTAAAAAAAAATTTTTTAGTACATCCTTGATATGAAAAAAATTTTTTTAGTACATCCTCGATTTAAAAAAAAATTTTTAGTACATCCTCGATCTAAAAAAAATTTTTTTAGTACATCCTCGATCTAAAAAAATTTTTTTAGTACATCCTCGATCTAAAAAAAATTTTTTTTAGTACATCCTCGATCTAAAAAAATTTTTTTAGTACATCCTCGATCTAAAAAAAATTTTTTAGTACATCCTCGATCTAAAAAAATTTTTTAGTACATCCTCGATCTAAAAAAAATTTTTTTAGTACATCCTCGATTTAAAAAAAAAATTTTAGTACATCCTCGATCTAAAAAAAATTTTTTTAGTATATCCTCGATCTAAAAAAATTTTTTTAGTACATCCTAGATTTAAAAAAAATTTTTTAGTACATCCTCGATCTAAAAAAATTTTTTTAGTACATCCTCGATCTAAAAAAAATTTTTTTGTACATCCTCGATTTAAAAAAAATTTTTCTAGTACATCCTCGATCAAAAAAAATTTTTTTAGTACATCCTTGATCTAAAAAAAATTTTTTTAGTACATCCTTGATATGAAAAAAATTTTTTTAGTACATCCTCGATCTAAAAAAATTTTTTTAGTACATCCTCGATCTAAAAAAATTTTTTTAGTACATCCTCGATCTAAAAAAAATTTTTTTAGTACATCCTCGATCTAAAAAAATTTTTTTAGTACATCCTCGATCTAAAAAAAATTTTTTTAGTATATCCTCGATCTAAAAAAATTTTTTTAGTACATCCTAGATTTAAAAAAAATTTTTTAGTACATCCTCGATCTAAAAAAATTTTTTTAGTACATCCTCGATCTAAAAAAAATTTTTTTGTACATCCTCGATTTAAAAAAAATTTTTCTAGTACATCCTTGATATGAAAAAAATTTTTTTAGTACATCCTCGATCTAAAAAAATTTTTTTAGTACATCCTCGATCAAAAAAAATTTTTTTAGTATATCCTCGATCTAAAAAAAATTTTTTTAGTACATCCTTGATCAAAAAAAATTTTTTTAGTACATCCTCGATCAAAAAAAAATTTTTTAGTACATCCTCGATCTAAAAAAAAATTTTTTAGTACATCCTTGATATGAAAAAAATTTTTTTAGTACATCCTCGATCTAAAAAAAAAATTTTTTTAGTACATCCTCGATCTAAAAAAAATTTTTTTAGTACATCCTCGATCAAAAAAAATTTTTTTAGTACATCCTCGATCTAAAAAAAAATTTTTTAGTACATCCTTGATATGAAAAAATTTCTTTTAGTACATCCTCGATCAAAAAAAATTTTTTTAGTACATCCTCGATCTAAAAAAAATTTTTTTAGTACATCCTTGATATGAAAAAAATTTTTTTAGTACATCCTCCATCTTAAAAATTTTTTTAGTACATCCTCGATCAAAAAAAATTTTTTAGTACATCCTCGATCTAAAAAAAATTTTTTTAGTACATCCTTGATATGAAAAAAATTTTTTTAGTACATCCTCGATCAAAAAAAATTTTTTTAGTACATCCTCGATCTAAAAAAATTTTTTTAGTACATCCTCGATCTAAAAAAAATTTTTTTAGTACATCCTCGATCAAAAAAAATTTTTTTAGTACATGCTCGATCTAAAAAAAAAATTTTTTAGTACATCCTTGATATGAAAAAATTTTTTTTAGTACATCCTCGATCTAAAAAAATTTTTTTAGTACATCCTCGATCAAAAAAAATTTTTTTAGTGCATCCTCGATCTAAAAAAATTTTTTTAGTACATCCTCGATCTAAAAAAAATTTTTTTAGTACATCCTCGATCAAAAAAAATTTTTTTAGTACATCCTCGATCTAAAAAAAATTTTTTTAGTACATCCTTGATATGAAAAAAATTTTTTTAGTACATCCTCGATCTAAAAAAAATTTTTTTAGTACATCCTCGATCAAAAAAAATTTTTTTAGTACATCCTCGATCTAAAAATAATTTTTTTAGTACATCCTTGATATGAAAAAAATTTTTTTAGTACATCCTCGATCAAAAAAAAATTTTTGAGTACATCCTTGATCTAAAAAATTTTTTTTTAGTACATCCTTGATATGAAAAAATTTTTTTTAATACATCCTCGATCAAAAAAAATTTTTTTAGTACATCCTCGATCTAAAAAAAATTTGTTTAGTACATCCTCGATCAAAAAAAATTTTTTTAGTACATCTTCGATCTAAAAAAAACTTTTTTTAGTACATCCTTGATATGAAAAAAATTTTTTTTAGTACATCCTCGATCAAAAAAAATTTTTTTAGTACATCCTCGATCTAAAAAAAATTTTTTTAGTACATCCTTGATATGAAAAAATTTTTTTTAGTACATCCTCGATCTGAAAAAATTTTTTTAGTACATCCTCGATCAAAAAAAATTTTTTTAGTACTTCCTCGATCTAAAAAAAATTTGTTCTTACATCCTTGATATTAAAAAATTTTTTTTAGTACATCCTCGATCTAAAAAAATTTTTTTAGTACATCCTCGATCTAAAAAAATTTTTTAGTACATCCTCGATCTAAAAAAAAAATTTTTAGTACATCCTCGATCAAAAAAAGTTTTTTTAGTACATCCTCGATCTAAAAAAAAAATTTTTTAGTACATCGTTGATATGAAAAAATTTTTTTTATTACATCCTCGATCTAAAAAAATGTTTTTAGTACATCCTCGATCAAAAAAAATTTTTTTAGTACATCCTCGATCTAAAAAAAATTTTTTTAGTACATCCTTGATTTGAAAAAATTTTTTTTAGTACATCCTCGATCTAAAAAATTTTTTTAGTACATCTTCGATCAAAAAAAATTTTTTTAGTACCTCCTCGATCTAAAAAAAAATTTTTTAGTACATCCTTGATATGAAAAAAATTTTTTTAGTACATCCTCGATCTAAAAAAATTTTTTTAGTACATCCTCGATCTAAAAAAAATTTTTTTAGTACATCCTCGATCAAAAAAAATTTTTTTAGTACATCCTCGATCTAAAAAAAAATTTTTTAGTACATCCTTGATATGAAAAAATTTTTTTTAGTACATCCTCGATCAAAAAAAATTTTTTTAGTACATCCTCGATCTAAAAAAAATTTTTTTAGTACATCCTCGATATGAAAAAAAATTTTTTAGTACATCCTCGATCTAAAAAAATTTTTTTAGTACATCCTCGATCAAAAAAAATTTTTTTAGTACATCCTCGATCTAAAAAAAATTTTTTTAGTACATCCTTGATTTGAAAAAATTTTTTTTAGTACATCCTCGATCAAAAAAAATTTTTTTAGTACATCCTCGATCAAAAAAAATTTTTTTAGTACATCCTCGATCTAAAAAAAATTTTTTTAGTACATCCTTGATATGAAAAAAATTTTTTTTAGTACATCCTCGATCAAAAAAAAATTTTTTTAGTACATCCTCGATCTAAAAAAATTTTTTTAGTACATCCTCGATCTAAAAAAAATTTTTTTAGTACATCCTCGATCTAAAAAAATTTTTTTAGTACATCCTCGATCTAAAAAAAAAATTTTTTAGTACATCCTTGATATGAAAAAATTTTTTTTAGTACATCCTCGATCTAAAAAAAATTTTTTTAGTACATCCTCGATTAAAAAAAATTTTTTTAGTACATCCTCGATCTAAAAAAATTTTTTTAGTACATCCTCGATCTAAAAAAAATTTTTTTAGTACATCCTCGATCAAAAAAAATTTTTTTAGTACATCCTCGATCTAAAAAAAATTTTTTTAGTACATCCTTGATATGAAAAAAAATTTTTTTAGTACATCCTCGATCTAAAAAAAATTTTTTTAGTACATCCTCGATCAAAAAAAATTTTTTTAGTACATCCTCGATCTAAAAAAAATTTTTTTAGTACATCCTTGATATGAAAAAATTTTTTTTAGTACATCCTCGATCAAAAAAAATTTTTTTAGTACATCCTTGATATGAAAAAATTTGTTTTAATACATCCTCGATCAAAAAAAATTTTTTTAGTACATCCTCGATCTAAAAAAAATTTGTTTAGTACATCCTCGATCAAAAAAAATTTTTTTAGTACATCTTCGATCTAAAAAAAACTTTTTTTAGTACATCCTTGATATGAAAAAATTTTTTTTTAGTACATCCTCGATCAAAAAAAATTTTTTTAGTACATCCTCGATCTAAAAAAAATTTTTTTAGTACATCCTTGATATGAAAAAATTTTTTTTAGTACATCCTCGATCTAAAAAAATTTTTTTAGTACATCCTCGATCAAAAAAAATTTTTTTAGTACTTCCTCGATCTAAAACAAATTTGTTTTTACATCCTTGATATGAAAAAATTTTTTTTAGTACATCCTCGATCTAAAAAAATTGTTTTACTACATCCTCGATGTAAAAAAAATTTTTTTAGTACATCCTTGATATGAAAAAAATTTTTTTAGTACATCCTCGATCTAAAAAAAATTTTTTTAGTACATCCTCGATCAAAAAAAATTTTTTTAGTACATCCTCGATCTAAAAAATTTTTTTAGTACATCCTCGATCTAAAAAATTTTTTTTAGTACATCCTCGATCTAAAAAAATTTTTTTAGTACATCCTCGATCTAAAAAAATTTTTTTTAGTACATCCTTGATATGAAAAAATTTTTTTTAGTACATCCTCGATGAAAAAAAATTTTTTTAGTACATCCTAGATCAAAAAAAATTTTTTTAGTACATCCTCGATCTAAAAAAAATTTTTTTAGTACATCCTTGATATGAAAAAAATTTTTTTAGTACATCCTCGATCAAAAAAAATTTTTTTAGTACATCCTTGATCTAAAAAAAATTTTTTTAGTACATCCTTGATATGAAAAAATTTTTTTTAGTACATCCTCGATCAAAAAAAATTTTTTTAGTACATCCTCGATCTAAAACAAATTTTTTTAGTACATCCTTGATATGAAAAAAATTTTTTTAGTACATCCTCGATCAAAAAAAATTTTTTTAGTACATCCTCGATCAAAAAAAAAATTTTTTAGTACATCCTTGATATGAAAAAATTTTTTTAGTACATCCTCGATCTAAAAAATATTTTTTTAGTACATCCTCGATCAAAAAAAATTTTTTTAGTACATCCTCGATCAAAAAAAATTTTTTTAGTACATCCTCGATCTAAAAAAAATTTTTTTAGTACATCCTTGATATGAAAGAATTTTTTTTAGTACATCCTCGATCTAAAAAAATTTTTTTAGTACATCCTCGATCTAAGAAAATTTTTTTAGTACATCATCGATCTAAAAAAAATTTTTTTAGTACATCCTTGATATGAAAAAAATTTTTTTAGTACATCCTCGATCAAAAAACATATTTTTAGTTCATCCTCGATCTAAAAAATTTTTTTTAGTACATCCTCGATCTAAAAAAATTTTTTTAGTACATCCTCGATCTAAAAAAAATTTTTTAGTACATCCTTGATATGAAAGAATTTTTTTTAGTACATCCTCGATCTAAAAAATTTTTTTTAGTACATCCTTGATATGAAAAAATTTTTTTTAGTACATCCTCGATCAAAAAAATTTTTTTTAGTACATCCTCGATCTAAAAAAAAAATTTTTTTAGTACATCCTCGATCTAAAAAAAATTTTTTTAGTACATCCTTGATATGAAAAAAATTTTTTTAGTACATCCTCGATCAAAAAAAAATTGTTTAGTACATCCTTGATCTAAAAAAAATTTTTTTAGTACATCCTTGATATGAAAAAATTTTTTTTAGTACATCCTCGATCAAAAAAAATTTTTTTAGTACATCCTCGATCTAAAAAAAATTTTTTTAGTACATCCTCGATCTAAAAAAAAATTTTTTAGTACATCCTTGATATGAAAAAATTTTTTTTAGTACATCCTCGATCAAAAAAATTTTTTTTAGTACATCCTCGATCAAAAAAAATTTTTTTAGTACATCCTCGATCTAAAAAAAATTTTTTTAGTACATCCTTGATATGAAAAAATTTTTTTTAGTACATTCTCGATCAAAAAAAATTTTTTTAGTACATCCTCGATCTAAAAAAATTTTTTTTAGTACATCCTCGATCTAAAAAAATTTTTTTAGTACATCCCCGATCAAAAAAAAGTTTTTTAGTACATCCTCGAACGAAAAAAAATTTTTTTAGTACATCCTTGATATGAAAAAAATTTTTTTAGTACATCCTCGATCTAAGAAAAATTTTTTTAGTACATCTTCGATCAAAAAAAATTTTTTTAGTACAACCTCGATCTAAAAAAAATTTTTTTAGTACATCCTCGATTTAAAAAAATTTTTTTTAGTACATCCTTGATATGAAAAAATTTTTTTTAGTACATTCTCGATCTAAAAAAAAATTTTTTAGTACATCCTTGATATGAAAAAATTTTTTTTAGTACATCCTCGTTCTAAAAAAATGTTTTTAGTACATCCTCGATCAAAAAAAATTTTTTTAGTACATTCTCGATCGAAAAAAAATTTTTTTAGTACATCCTTGATATGAAAAAAATTTTTTTAGTACATCCTCTATCAAAAAAATTTTTTTTAGTACATCCTCGATCAAAAAAAATTTTTTTAGTACATCCTCGATCTAAAACAAATGTTTTTAGTACATCTTTGATATGAAAAAATTTTTTTTAGTACATCCTCGATCTAAAAAAAATTATTTTAGTACATCCTCGATCTAAAAAATTTTTTTTAGTACATCGTCGATCTAAAAAAAATTTTTTTAGTACATCCTTGATATGAAAAAAATTTTTTTAGTACATCCTCGATCAAAAAAATTTTTTTTAGTACATCCTCGATCAAAAAAAATTTTTTTAGTACATCCTCGATCTAAAACAAATGTTTTTAGTACATCTTTGATATGAAAAAATTTTTTTTAATACATCCTCGATCTAAAAAAAATTATTTTAGTACATCCTCGATCAAAAAAAATTTTTTTAGTACATCTTCGATCAAAAACAATTTTTTTAGTACATCCTCGATCTAAAACAAATGTTTTTAGTACATCTTTGATATGAAAAAATTTTTTTTAGTACATCCTCGATCTAAAAAAAATTATTTTAGTACATCCTCGATCAAAAAAAATTTTTTTAGTACATCCTCGATCTAAAAAAAATTTTTTTAGTACATCCTTAATATGAAAAAAAATTTTTTAGTACATCCTCGATCAAAAAAATTTTTTTTAGTACATCCTCGATCAAAAAAAATTTTTTTAGTACATCCTCGATCTAAAACAAATGTTTTTAGTACATCTTTGATATGAAAAAATTTTTTTTAGTACATCCTCGATCTAAAAAAAATTATTTTAGTACATCCTCGATCTAAAAAAATTTTTTTAGTACATCGTCGATCTAAAAAAAATTTTTTTAGTACATCCTTGATATGAAAAAAATTTTTTTAGTACATCCTCGATCAAAAAAAATTTTTTTAGTACATCCTCGATCTAAAAAAAATTTTTTTAGTACATCCTTGATATGAAAAAAATTTTTTTAGTACATCCTCGTTCAAAAAAAATTTTTTTAGTACATCCTCGATCAAAAAAAATTTTTTAGTACATCCTCGATCTAAAAAAAAATTTTTTAGTACATCCTTGATATGAAAAAATTTTTTTTAGTACATCCTCGATCTAAAAAATTTTTTTTAGTACATCCTCGATCTAAAAAAAATTTTTTTAGTACATCCTTGATATGAAAAAAATTTTTTTAGTACATCCTCGATCTAAAAAAATTTTTTTAGTACATCCTCGATCAAAAAAAAATTTTTTTAGTACATCCTCGATCTAAAAAAATTTTGTTAGTACATCCTCGATTTAAAAAAAATTTTTTTAGTACATCCTCGATCTAAAAAAATTTTTTTAGTACATCCTCGATCTAAAAAAAAAATTTTTTTAGTACATCCTCGATCAAAAAAAATTTTTTTAGTACATCCTCGATCTAAAAAAATTTTTTTTATTACATCCTCGATTTAAAAAAAATTTTTTAGTACATCCTCGATCTAAAAAAAATTTTTTTAGCACATCCTCGATCTAAAAAAATTTTTTTAGTACATCCTCGATCTAAAAAAAAAATTTTTTTAGTACATCCTCGATCAAAAAAAATTTTTTTAGTACATCCTCGATCTAAAAAAAATATTTTAGTACATCCTCGATTTAAAAAAAAATTTTTTAGTACATCCTCGATCTAAAAAAATTTTTTTAGTACATCCTCGATCTAAAAAAAATTTTTTTAGTACATCCTTGATATGAAAAAAATTTTTTTAGTACATCCTCGATTTAAAAAAAATTTTTTAGTACATCCTCGATCAAAAAAAAATTTTTTTAGTACATCCTCGATCTAAAAAAATTTTTTTAGTACATCCTCGACCTAAAAAAAATTTTTTTAGTACATCCTCGATCTAAAAAAATTTTTTTAGTACATCCTCGACCTAAAAAAAATTTTTTTAGTACATCCTCGATCTAAAAAAATTTTTTTAGTACATCCTCGATTTAAAAAAATTTTTTTTAGTACATCCTCGATTTAAAAAAATTTTTTTAGTACATCCTCGATCTAAAAAAAATTTTTTTAGTACATCCTCGATCTAAAAAAATTTTTTTAGTACATCCTCGACCTAAAAAAAATTTTTTTAGTACATCCTCGATCTAAAAAAATTTTTTTAGTACATCCTCGACCTAAAAAAAATTTTTTTAGTACATCCTCGATCTAAAAAAATTTTTTTAGTACATCCTCAACCTAAAAAAAATTTTTTTAGTACATCCTCGATCTAAAAAAATTTTTTTAGTACATCCTCGATCTAAAAAAAATTTTTTTAGTACATCCTCGATTTAAAAAAAATTTTTTTAGTACATCCTCGATCTAAAAAAATTTTTTTAGTACATCCTCGATCTAAAAAAATTTTTTTAGTACATCCTCGACCTAAAAAAAATTTTTTTGGTACATCCTCGATCTAAAAAAATTTTTTTAGTACATCCTCGATTTAAAAAAAAATTTTTTAGTACATCCTCGATCTAAAAAAATTTTTTTAGTACATCCTCGATCTAAAAAAAATTTTTTTAGTACATCCTCGATCTAAAAAAAATTTTTTAGTACATCCTCGATCTAAAAAAATTTTTTTAGTACATCCTCGACCTAAAAAAAATTTTTTTGGTACATCCTCGATCTAAAAAAATTTTTTTAGTACATCCTCGATTTAAAAAAAAATTTTTTAGTACATCCTCGATCTAAAAAAATTTTTTTAGTACATCCTCGATCTAAAAAAAATTTTTTTAGTACATCCTCGATCTAAAAAAAATTTTTTAGTACATCCTCGATCTAAAAAAATTTTTTTAGTACATCCTCGATTTAAAAAAAATTTTTTTAGTACATCCTCGATCTAAAAAAATTTTTTTAGTACATCCTCGATTTAAAAAAAATTTTTTTAGTACATCCTCGATTTAAAAAAATTTTTTTAGTACATCCTCGATCTAAAAAAATTTTTTTAGTACATCCTCGATTTAAAAAAATTTTTTTTAGTACATCCTCGATTTAAAAAAATTTTTTTAGTACATCCTCGATCTAAAAAAATTTTTTAAGTACATCCTCGATCTAAAAAAATTTTTTTAGTACATCCTCGATTTAAAAAAAATTTTTTTAGTACATCCTCGATCTAAAAAAATTTTTTTAGTACATCCTCGATTTAAAAAAAATTTTTTTGGTACATCCTCGATCTAAAAAAATTTTTTTAGTACATCCTCGATCTAAAAAAAATTTTTTTAGTACATCCTCGATCTAAACAAATTTTTTTAGTACATCCTCGACCTAGAAAAAATTTTTTTAGTACATCCTCGATCTAAAAAAATTTTTTTAGTACATCCTCGATTTAAAAAAAATTTTTTTAGTACATCCTCGATCTAAAAAAATTTTTTTAGTACATCCCCGATCTAAAAAAAATTTTTTTAGTACATCCTCGATCTAAAAAAATTTTTTTAGTACATCCTCGATTTAAAAAAAATTTTTTTAGTACATCCTCGATTTAAAAAAATTTTTTTAGTACATCCTCGATCTAAAAAAATTTTTTTAGTACATCCTCGATTTAAAAAAAATTTTTTTAGTACATCCTCGATCTAAAAAAATTTTTTTAGTACATCCTCGACCTAAAAAAAATTTTTTTAGTACATCCTCGATCTAAAAAAATTTTTTCAGTACATCCTCGATTTAAAAAAAATTTTTTTAGTACATCCTCGATCTAAAAAAATTTTTTTAGTACATCCTCGATCTAAAAAAAAATTTTTTTAGTACATCCTTGATATGAAAAAATTTTTTTTAGTACATCCTCGATTTAAAAAAAATTTTTTAGTACATCCTCGATCTAAAAAAATTTTTTTAGTACATCCTCGATTTAAAAAAAATTTTTTTAGTACATCCTCGATCTAAAAAAATTTTTTTAGTACATCCTCGACTTAAAAAAAATTTTTTTAGTACATCCTCGATCTAAAAAAATTTTTTTAGTACATCCTCGATTAAAAAAAAATTTTTTTAGTACATCCTCGATCTAAAAAAATTTTTTTAGTACATCCTCGACCTAAAAAAAATTTTTTTAGTACATCCTCGATCTAAAAAAATTTTTTTAGTACATCCTCGATTTAAAAAAAATTTTTTTAGTACATCCTCGATTTAAAAAAATTTTTTTAGTACATCCTCGATCTAAAAAAAATTTTTTTAGTACATCCTCGATCTAAAAACATTTTTTTAGTACATCCTCGACCTAAAAAAAAATTTTTTAGTACATCCTCGATCTAAAAAAATTTTTTTAGTACATCCTCGACCTAAAAAAAATTTTTTAGTACATCCTCGATTTAAAAAAAATTTTTTAGTACATCCTCGATCTAAAAAAATTTTTTTAGTACATCCTCGATTTAAAAAAAAATTTTTTAGTACATCCTCGATCTAAAAAAATTTTTTTAGTACATCCTCGACCTAAAAAAAATTTTTTTAGTACATCCTCGATCTAAAAAAATTTTTTTAGTACATCCTCGATCTAAAAAAAATTTTTTTAGTACATCCTTGATATGAAAAAATTTTTTTTAGTACATCCTCGATTTAAAAAAAATTTTTTAGTACATCCTCGATCTAAAAAAAATTTTTTTAGTACATCCTCGATCTAAAAAAATTTTTTTAGTACATCCTCGATTTAAAAAAAATTTTTTAGTACATCCTCGATCTAAAAAAAATTTTTTTAGTACATCCTCGATCTAAAAAAATTTTTTTAGTACATCCTCGATTTAAAAAAAATTTGTTTAGTACATCCTCGATCTAAAAAAATTTTTTTAGTACATCCTCGACCTAAAAAAAATTTTTTTAGTACATCCTCGATCTAAAAAAATTTTTTTAGTACATCCTCGATTTAAAAAAAAATTTTTTTAGTACATACTCGATTTAAAAAAATTTTTTTAGTACATCCTCGATCTAAAAAAAAATTTTTTAGTACATCCTCGATCTAAAAAAATTTTTTTAGTACATCCTCGACCTAAAAAAAATTTTTTTAGTACATCCTCGATCTAAAAAAATTTTTTTAGTACATCCTCGACCTAAAAAAAATTTTTTTAGTACATCCTCGATCTAAAAAAATTTTTTTAGTACATCCTCGATTTAAAAAAAATTTTTTTAGTACATCCTCGATCTAAAAAAATTTTTTTAGTACATCCTTGATATGAAAAAATTTTTTTTAGTACATCCTCGATTTAAAAAAAAATTTTTAGTACATCCTCGATCTAAAAAAAATTTTTTTAGTACATCCTCGATCTAAAAAAATTTTTTTAGTACATCCTCGATTTAAAAAAAATTTTTTTAGTACATCCTCGATCTAAAAAAATTTTTTTAGTACATCCTCGATTTAAAAAAAATTTTTTTAGTACATCCTCGATTTAAAAAAATTTTTTTAGTACATCCTCGATCTAAAAAAATTTTTTTAGTACATCCTCGATTTAAAAAAAATTTTTTTAGTACATCCTCGATCTAAAAAAATTTTTTTAGTACATCCTCGACCTAAAAAAAATTTTTTTAGTACATCCTCGATCTAAAAAAATTTTTTTAGTACATCCTCGATTTAAAAAAAAATTTTTTAGTACATCCTCGATCTAAAAAAATTTTTTTAGTACATCCTCGATCTAAAAAAAATTTTTTTAGTACATCCTCGATCTAAAAAAATTTTTTTAGTACATCCTCGACTTAAAAAAAATTTTTTTAGTACATCCTCGACCTAAAAAAAATTTTTTTAGTACATCCTCGATCTAAAAAAATTTTTTTAGTACATCCTCGATTTAAAAAAAATTTTTTTAGTACATCCTCGATCTAAAAAAATTTTTTTAGTACATCCTCGACCTAAAAAAAATTTTTTTAGTACATCCTCGATCTAAAAAAATTTTTTTAGTACATCCTCGATTTAAAAAAAATTTTTTTAGTACATCCTCGATCTAAAAAAAATTTTTTAGTACATCCTCGATCTAAAAAAAATTTTTTTAGTACATCCTTGATATGAAAAAATTTTTTTTAGTACATCCTCGATTTAAAAAAAATTTTTTTAGTACATCCTCGATTTAAAAAAATTTTTTTAGTACATCCTCGATCTAAAAAAATTTTTTTAGTACATCCTCGATTTAAAAAAAATTTTTTTAGTACATCCTCGATCTAAAAAAATTTTTTTAGTACATCCTCAATCTAAAAAAATTTTTTTAGTACATCCTCGATTTAAAAAAAATTTTTTTAGTACATCCTCGATTTAAAAAAATTTTTTTAGTACATCCTCGATCTAAAAAAAATTTTTTTAGTACATCCTCGATTTAAAAAAATTTTTTTAGTACATCCTCGATCTAAAAAAAATTTTTTTAGTACATCCTCGATCTAAAAAAATTTTTTTAGTACATCCTCGACCTAAAAAAAATTTTTTTAGTACATCCTCGATCTAAAAAAATTTTTTTAGTACATCCTCGACCTAAAAAAAATTTTTTTAGTACATCCTCGATCTAAAAAAATTTTTTTAGTACATCCTCGATTTAAAAAAAATTTTTTTAGTACATCCTCGATTTAAAAAAATTTTTTTAGTACATCCTCGATCTAAAAAAAATTTTTTTAGTACATCCTCGATCTAAAAAAATTTTTTTAGTACATCCTCGACCTAAAAAAAATTTTTTTAGTACATCCTCGATCTAAAAAAATTTTTTTAGTACATCCTCGACCTAAAAAAAATTTTTTTAGTACATCCTCGATCTAAAAAAATTTTTTTAGTACATCCTTGATATGAAAAAATTTTTTTTAGTACATCCTCGATCTAAAAAAAATTTTTTAGTACATCCTCGATTTAAAAAAAAATTTTTTAGTACATCCTCGATCTAAAAAAATTTTTTTAGTACATCCTCGATCTAAAAAAAATTTTTTTAGTACATCCTTGATATGAAAAAATTTTTTTTAGTACATCCTCGATTTAAAAAAAATTTTTTAGTACATCCTCTATCTAAAAAAAATTTTTTTAGTACATCCTCGATCTAAAAAAATTTTTTTAGTACATCCTCGATTTAAAACAAATTTTTTTAGTACATCCTCGATCTAAAAAAATTTTTTTAGTACATCCTCGATCTAAAAAAAATTTTTTTAGTACATCCTTGATATGAAAAAATTTTTTTTAGTACATCCTCGATTTAAAAAAAATTTTTTAGTACATCCTCGATCTAAAAAAAATTTTTTTAGTACATCCTCGATCTAAAAAAATTTTTTTAGTACATCCTCGACCTAAAAAAATTTTTTTAGTACATCCTCGATCTAAAAAAATTTTTATAGTACATCCTCGACCTAAAAAAAATTTTTTTAGTACATCCTCGATCTAAAAAAATTTTTTTAGTACATCCTCGATTTAAAAAAAATTTTTTTAGTACATCCTCGATTTAAAAAAATTTTTTTAGTACATCCTCGATCTAAAAAAATTTTTTTAGTACATCCTCGATCTAAAAAAATTTTTTTAGTACATCCTCGACCTAAAAAAAATTTTTTTAGTACATCCTCGATCTAAAAAAATTTTTTTAGTACATCCTCGACCTAGAAAAAATTTTTTTAGTACATCCTCGATCTAAAAAAATTTTTTTAGTACATCCTCGATTTAAAAAAAATTTTTTTAGTACATCCTCGATCTAAAAAAATTTTTTTAGTACATCCCCGATCTAAAAAAAATTTTTTTAGTACATCCTCGATCTAAAAAAATTTTTTTAGTACATCCTCGACCTAAAAAAAATTTTTTTAGTACATCCTCGATCTAAAAAAATTTTTTTAGTACATCCTTGATATGAAAAAATTTTTTTTAGTACATCCTCGATCTAAAAAAAATTTTTTAGTACATCCTCGATTTAAAAAAAAAATTTTTAGTACATCCTCGATCTAAAAAAATTTTTTTAGTACATCCTCGATCTAAAAAAAATTTTTTTAGTACATCCTTGATATGAAAAAATTTTTTTTTTTACATCCTCGATTTAAAAAAAATTTTTTAGTACATCCTCTATCTAAAAAAAATTTTTTTAGTACATCCTCGATCTAAAAAAATTTTTTTAGTACATCCTCGATTTAAAAAAAATTTTTTTAGTACATCCTCGATCTAAAAAAATTTTTTTAGTACATCCTCGATCTAAAAAAAATTTTTTTAGTACATCCTTGATATGAAAAAATTTTTTTTAGTACATCCTCGATTTAAAAAAAATTTTTTAGTACATCCTCGATCTAAAAAAAATTTTTTTAGTACATCCTCGATCTAAAAAAATTTTTTTAGTACATCCTCGACCTAAAAAAATTTTTTTAGTACATCCTCGATCTAAAAAAATTTTTTTAGTACATCCTCGACCTAAAAAAAATTTTTTTAGTACATCCTCGATCTAAAAAAATTTTTTTAGTACATCCTCGATTTAAAAAAAATTTTTTTAGTACATCCTCGATTTAAAAAAATTTTTTTAGTACATCCTCGATCTAAAAAAATTTTTTTAGTACATCCTCGATCTAAAAAAATTTTTTTAGTACATCCTCGATCTAAAAAAATTTTTTTAGTACATCCTCGATTTAAAAAAAATTTTTTTAGTACATCCTCGATTTAAAAAAATTTTTTTAGTACATCCTCGATCTAAAAAAATTTTTTTAGTACATCCTCGACCTAGAAAAAATTTTTTTAGTACATCCTCGATCTAAAAAAATTTTTTTAGTACATCCTCGATTTAAAAAAAATTTTTTTAGTACATCCTCGATCTAAAAAAATTTTTTTAGTACATCCCCGATCTAAAAAAAATTTTTTTAGTACATCCTCGACCTAAAAAAATTTTTTTAGTACATCCTCGATCTAAAAAAATTTTTTTAGTACATCCTCGACCTAAAAAAAATTTTTTTAGTACATCCTCGATCTAAAAAAATTTTTTTAGTACATCCTCGATTTAAAAAAAATTTTTTTAGTACATCCTCGATTTAAAAAAATTTTTTTAGTACATCCTCGATCTAAAAAAATTTTTTTAGTACATCCTCGACCTAAAAAAAATTTTTTTAGTACATCCTCGATCTAAAAAAATTTTTTTAGTACATCCTCGATTTAAAAAAAATTTTTTTAGTACATCCTCGATTTAAAAAAATTTTTTTAGTACATCCTCGATCTAAAAAAATTTTTTTAGTACATCCTCGACCTAGAAAAAATTTTTTTAGTACATCCTCGATCTAAAAAAATTTTTTTAGTACATCCTCGATTTAAAAAAAATTTTTTTAGTACATCCTCGATCTAAAAAAATTTTTTTAGTACATCCCCGATCTAAAAAAAATTTTTTTAGTACATCCTCGATCTAAAAAAATTTTTTTAGTACATCCTCGATCTAAACAAATTTTTTTAGTACATCCTCGACCTAAAAAAAATTTTTTTAGTACATCCTCGATCTAAAAAAATTTTTTTAGTACATCCTCGATTTAAAAAAAATTTTTTTAGTACATCCTCGATCTAAAAAAATTTTTTTAGTACATCCTCGATCTAAAAAAAATTTTTTTAGTACATCCTTGATATGAAAAAATTTTTTTTAGTACATCCTCGATTTAAAAAAAATTTTTTAGTACATCCTCGATCTAAAAAAAATTTTTTTAGTACATCCTCGATCTAAAAAAATTTTTTTAGTACATCCTCGATTTAAAAAAAATTTTTTTAGTACATCCGCGATATAAAAAAATTTTTTTAGTACATCCTCGATTTAAAAAAAATTTTTTTAGTACATCCTCGATTTAAAAAAATTTTTTTAGTACATCCTCGATCTAAAAAAATTTTTTTAGTACATCCTCGATCTAAAAAAATTTTTTTAGTACATCCTCGATCTAAAAAAAATTTTTTTAGTACATCCTTGATATGAAAAAATTTTTTTTAGTACATCCTCGATTTAAAAAAAATTTTTTAGTACATCCTCGATCTAAAAAAAATTTTTTTAGCACATCCTCGATCTAAAAAAATTTTTTTAGTACATCCTCGATTTAAAAAAAATTTTTTTAGTACATCCTCGATCTAAAAAAAATTTTTTTAGCACATCCTCGATCTAAAAAAATTTTTTTAGTACATCCTCGATTTAAAAAAAATTTTTTTAGTACATCCTCGATCTAAAAAAATTTTTTTAGTACATCCTCGATCTAAAAAAAATTTTTTTAGTACATCCTCGATCTAAAAAAATTTTTTTAGTACATCCTCGATTTAAAAAAAATTTTTTTAGTACATCCTCGATTTAAAAAAATTTTTTTAGTACATCCTCGATCTAAAAAAAATTTTTTTAGTACATCCTCGATCTAAAAAAATTTTTTTAGTACATCCTCGACCTAAAAAAAATTTTTTTAGTACATCCTCGATCTAAAAAAATTTTTTTAGTACATCCTTGATCTAAAAAATTTTTTTAGTACATCCTCGCTTTAAAAAAATTTTTTTAGTACATCCTCGATCTAAAAAAAATTTTTTTAGTACATCCTCGATCTAAAAAAAATTTTTTAGTACATCCTTGATATGAAAAATTTTTTTTAGTACATCCTCGCTCTAAAAAAAATTTTTTAGTACATCCTCGATTTAAAAAAAATTTTTTAGTACATCCTCGATCTAAAAAAATTTTTTTAGTACATCCTCGATTTAAAAAAAATTTTTTTAGTACATCCTCGATCTAAAAAAATTTTTTTAGTACATCCTCGACCTAAAAAAAATTTTTTTAGTACATCCTCGATCTAAAAAAATTTTTTTAGTACATCCTCGACCTAAAAAAAATTTTTGTAGTACATCCTCGACCTAAAAAAATTTTTTTAGTACATCCTCGATTTAAAAAAAATTTTTTTAGTACATCCTCGATTTAAAAAAATTTTTTTAGTACATCCTCGATCTAAAAAAAATTTTTTTAGTACATCCTCGATCTAAAAAAATTTTTTTAGTACATCCTCGACCTAAAAAAAATTTTTTTAGTACATCCTCGATCTAAAAAAATTTTTTTAGTACATCCTCGACCTAAAAAAAATTTTTTTAGTACATCCTCGATCTAAAAAAATTTTTTTAGTACATCCTCGATTTAAAAAAAATTTTTTTAGTACATCCTCGATTTAAAAAAATTTTTTTAGTACATCCTCGATCTAAAAAAAATTTTTTTAGTACATCCTCGATCTAAAAAAATTTTTTTAGTACATCCTCGACCTAAAAAAAATTTTTTTAGTACATCCTCGATCTAAAAAAATTTTTTTAGTACATCCTCGACCTAAAAACAATTTTTTTAGTACATCCTCGATCTAAAAAAATTTTTTTAGTACATCCTCGATTTAAAAAAAATTTTTTTAGTACATCCTCGATCTAAAAAAATTTTTTTAGTACATCCTCGATCTAAAAAAAATTTTTTTAGTACATCCTTGATATGAAAAAATTTTTTTTAGTACATCCTCTATTTAAAAAAAATTTTTTAGTACATCCTCGATCTAAAAAAAATTTTTTTAGTACATCCTCGATCTAAAAAAAATTTTTTAGTACATCCTCGATCTAAAAAAAATTTTTTTAGTACATCCTCGATCTAAAAAAATTTTTTTAGTACATCCTCGATTTAAAAAAATTTTTTTTAGTACATCCTCGATCTAAAAAAATTTTTTTAGTACATCCTCGATCTAAAAAAAATTTTTTTAGTACATCCTCGATCTAAAAAAATTTTTTTAGTACATCCTCGATTTAAAAAAAATTTTTTTAGTACATCCTCGATTTAAAAAAATTTTTTTAGTACATCCTCGATCTAAAAAAAATTTTTTTAGTACATCCTCGATCTAAAAAAATTTTTTTAGTACATCCTCGACCTAAAAAAAATTTTTTTAGTACATCCTCGATCTAAAAAAATTTTTTTAGTACATCCTCGACCTAAAAAAAATTTTTTTAGTACATCCTCGATCTAAAAAAATTTTTTTAGTACATCCTCGATTTAAAAAAAATTTTTTTAGTACATCCTCGATTTAAAAAAAATTTTTTTAGTACATCCTCGATCTAAAAAAAATTTTTTTAGTACATCCTCGATCTAAAAAAATTTTTTTAGTACATCCTCGACCTAAAAAAAATTTTTTTAGTACATCCTCGATCTAAAAAAAATTTTTTTAGTACATCCTTGATATGAAAAAATTTTTTTTAGTACATCCTCGATTTAAAAAAAATTTTTTAGTACATCCTTGATATGAAAAAATTTTTTTTAGTACATCCTCGATTTAAAAAAAATTTTTTAGTACATCCTCGATCTAAAAAAAATTTTTTTAGTACATCCTCGATCTAAAAAAATTTTTTTAGTACATCCTCGATTTAAAAAAAATTTTTTTAGTACATCCTCGATCTAAAAAAATTTTTTTAGTACATCCTCGACCTAAAAAAAATTTTTTTAGTACATCCTCGATCTAAAAAAATTTTTTTAGTACATCCTCGATTTAAAAAAAATTTTTTTAGTACATCCTCGATTTAAAAAAATTTTTTTAGTACATCCTCGATCTAAAAAAAATTTTTTTAGTACATCCTTGATATGAAAAAATTTTTTTTAGTACATCCTCGATTTAAAAAAATTTTTTTAGTACATCCTCGATCTAAAAAAATTTTTTTAGTACATCCTCGACCTAAAAAAAATTTTTTTAGTACATCCTCGATCTAAAAAAAATTTTTAAGTACATCCTCGATTTAAAAAAAATTTTTTTAGTACATCCTCGATCTAAAAAAATTTTTTTAGTACATCCTCGATTTAAAAAAAATTTTTTTAGTACATCCTCGATTTAAAAAAATTTTTTTAGTACATCCTCGATCTAAAAAAATTTTTTTAGTACATCCTCGATTTAAAAAAAATTTTTTTAGTACATCCTCGATTTAAAAAAATTTTTTTAGTACATCCTCGATCTAAAAAAATTTTTTTAGTACATCCTCGACCTTAAAAAAAATTTTTTTAGTACATCCTCGATCTAAAAAAATTTTTTTATTACATCCTCGATTTAAAAAAAATTTTTTTAGTACATCCTCGATTTAAAAAAATTTTTTTAGTACATCCTCGATCTAAAAAAATTTTTTTAGTACATCCTCGATTTAAAAAA
The DNA here is from genome assembly GCF_943737925.1 of Anopheles nili. Classification (NCBI taxonomy): domain Eukaryota; kingdom Metazoa; phylum Arthropoda; class Insecta; order Diptera; family Culicidae; genus Anopheles; species Anopheles nili. Next base: position 431,743 of record NW_026525540.1, read on the forward strand.
AATTTTTTTAGTACATCCTCGATCTAAAAAAATTTTTTTAGTACATCCTCGACCTAAAAAAAATTTTTTTAGTACATCCTCGATCTAAAAAAATTTTTTTAGTACATCCTCGATTTAAAAAAAATTTTTTTAGTACATCCTCGATCTCAAAAAAATTTTTTAGTACATCCTCGATCTAAAAAAAATTTTTTTAGTACATCCTTGATATGAAAAATTTTTTTTAGTACATCCTCGATTTAAAAAAAATTTTTTAGTACATCCTCGATTTAAAAAAATTTTTTTAGTACATCCTCGATCTAAAAAAATTTTTTTAGTACATCCTCGATTTAAAAAAAATTTTTTTAGTACATCCTCGATTTAAAAAAATTTTTTTAGTACATCCTCGATCTAAAAAAAATTTTTTTAGTACATCCTCGATCTAAAAACATTTTTTTAGTACATCCTCGACCTAAAAAAAATTTTTTTAGTACATCCTCGATCTAAAAAAATTTTTTTAGTACATCCTCGACCTAAAAAAAATTTTTTTTGTACATCCTCGATTTAAAAAAATTTTTTTAGTACATCCTCGATCTAAAAAATTTTTTTTAGTACATCCTCGATTTAAAAAAAATTTTTTTAGTACATCCTTGATATGAAAAAATTTTTTTTAGTACATCCTCGATTTAAAAAAAATTTTTTTAGTACATCCTCGATTTAAAAAAATTTTTTTAGTACATCCTTGATCTAAAAAAATTTTTTTAGTACATCCTCGATTTAAAAAAAATTTTTTTAGTACATCCTCGATTTAAAAAAATTTTTTTAGTACATCCTCGATCTAAAAAAATTTTTTTAGTACATCCTCGATTTAAAAAAAATTTTTTTAGTACATCCTCGATCTAAAAAAATTTTTTTAGTACATCCTCGACCTAAAAAAAATTTTTTTAGTACATCCTCGATCTAAAAAAATTTTTTTAGTACATCCTCGATTTAAACAAAATTTTTTTAGTACATCCTCGATCTAAAAAAATTTTTTTAGTACATCCTCGACCTAAAAAAAATTTTTTTAGTACATCCTCGATCTAAAAAAATTTTTTTAGTACATCCTCGATTTATAAAAAAATTTTTTTAGTACATCCTCGATCTAAAAAAATTTTTTTAGTACATCCTCGATCTAAAAAAAATTTTTTTAGTACATCCTTGATATGAAAAAATTTTTTTTAGTACATCCTCGATTTAAAAAAAATTTTTTAGTACATCCTCGATCTAAAAAAATTTTTTTAGTACATCCTCGACCTAAAAAAAATTTTTTTAGTACATCCTCGATCTAAAAAAATTTTTTTAGTACATCCTCGATTTAAAAAAAATTTTTTTAGTACATCCTCGATTTAAAAAAATTTTTTTAGTACATCCTCGATCTAAAAAAATTTTTTTAGTACATCCTCGATTTAAAAAAAATTTTTTTAGTACATCCTCGATTTAAAAAAATTTTTTTAGTACATCCTCGATCTAAAAAAATTTTTTTAGTACATCCTCGATTTAAAAAAAATTTTTTTAGTACATCCTCGATCTAAAAAAATTTTTTTAGTACATCCTCGACCTAAAAAAAATTTTTTTAGTACATCCTCGATCTAAAAAAATTTTTTTAGTACATCCTCGATTTAAAAAAAATTTTTTTAGTACATCCTCGATCTAAAAAAAATTTTTTAGTACATCCTCGATCTAAAAAAAATTTTTTTAGTACATCCTTGATATGAAAAATTTTTTTTAGTACATCCTCGATTTAAAAAAAATTTTTTTAGTACATCCTCGACCTAAAAAAAATTTTTTTAGTACATCCTCGATCTAAAAAAATTTTTTTAGTACATCCTCGATTTAAAAAAAATTTTTTTAGTACATCCTCGATCTAAAAAAATTTTTTTAGTACATCCTCGATCTAAAAAAAATTTTTTTAGTACATCCTTGATATGAAAAAATTTTTTTAGTACATCCTCGATCTAAAAAAAATTTTTTAGTACATCCTCGATCTAAAAAAAATTTTTTTAGTACATCCTTGATATGAAAAAATTTTTTTTAGTACATCCTCGATTTAAAAAAAATTTTTTTAGTACATCCTCGATTTAAAAAAATTTTTTTAGTACATCCTCGATCTAAAAAAATTTTTTTAGTACATCCTCGATTTAAAAAAAATTTTTTTAGTACATCCTCGATTTAAAAAAATTTTTTTAGTACATCCTCGATCTAAAAAAATTTTTTTAGTACATCCTCGATTTAAAAAAAATTTTTTTAGTACATCCTCGATCTAAAAAAATTTTTTTAGTACATCCTCGACCTAAAAAAAATTTTTTTAGTACATCCTCGATCTAAAAAAATTTTTTCAGTACATCCTCGATTTAAAAAAAATTTTTTTAGTACATCCTCGATCTAAAAAAATTTTTTTAGTACATCCTCGATCTAAAAAAAAATTTTTTTAGTACATCCTTGATATGAAAAAATTTTTTTTAGTACATCCTCGATTTAAAAAAAATTTTTTAGTACATCCTCGATCTAAAAAAATTTTTTTAGTACATCCTCGATTTAAAAAAAATTTTTTTAGTACATCCTCGATCTAAAAAAATTTTTTTAGTACATCCTCGACTTAAAAAAAATTTTTTTAGTACATCCTCGATCTAAAAAAATTTTTTTAGTACATCCTCGATTAAAAAAAAATTTTTTTAGTACATCCTCGATCTAAAAAAATTTTTTTAGTACATCCTCGACCTAAAAAAAATTTTTTTAGTACATCCTCGATCTAAAAAAATTTTTTTAGTACATCCTCGATTTAAAAAAAATTTTTTTAGTACATCCTCGATTTAAAAAAATTTTTTTAGTACATCCTCGATCTAAAAAAAATTTTTTTAGTACATCCTCGATCTAAAAACATTTTTTTAGTACATCCTCGACCTAAAAAAAAATTTTTTAGTACATCCTCGATCTAAAAAAATTTTTTTAGTACATCCTCGACCTAAAAAAAATTTTTTAGTACATCCTCGATTTAAAAAAAATTTTTTAGTACATCCTCGATCTAAAAAAATTTTTTTATTACATCCTCGATTTAAAAAAAAATTTTTTAGTACATCCTCGATCTAAAAAAATTTTTTTAGTACATCCTCGACCTAAAAAAAATTTTTTTAGTACATCCTCGATCTAAAAAAATTTTTTTAGTACATCCTCGATCTAAAAAAAATTTTTTTAGTACATCCTTGATATGAAAAAATTTTTTTTAGTACATCCTCGATTTAAAAAAAATTTTTTAGTACATCCTCGATCTAAAAAAAATTTTTTTAGTACATCCTCGATCTAAAAAAATTTTTTTAGTACATCCTCGATTTAAAAAAAATTTTTTAGTACATCCTCGATCTAAAAAAAATTTTTTTAGTACATCCTCGATCTAAAAAAATTTTTTTAGTACATCCTCGATTTAAAAAAAATTTGTTTAGTACATCCTCGATCTAAAAAAATTTTTTTAGTACATCCTCGACCTAAAAAAAATTTTTTTAGTACATCCTCGATCTAAAAAAATTTTTTTAGTACATCCTCGATTTAAAAAAAATTTTTTTAGTACATACTCGATTTAAAAAAATTTTTTTAGTACATCCTCGATCTAAAAAAAAATTTTTTAGTACATCCTCGATCTAAAAAAATTTTTTTAGTACATCCTCGACCTAAAAAAAATTTTTTTAGTACATCCTCGATCTAAAAAAATTTTTTTAGTACATCCTCGACCTAAAAAAAATTTTTTTAGTACATCCTCGATCTAAAAAAATTTTTTTAGTACATCCTCGATTTAAAAAAATTTTTTTAGTACATCCTCGATCTAAAAAAATTTTTTTAGTACATCCTTGATATGAAAAAATTTTTTTTAGTACATCCTCGATTTAAAAAAAAATTTTTAGTACATCCTCGATCTAAAAAAAATTTTTTTAGTACATCCTCGATCTAAAAAAATTTTTTTAGTACATCCTCGATTTAAAAAAAATTTTTTTAGTACATCCTCGATCTAAAAAAATTTTTTTAGTACATCCTCGATTTAAAAAAAATTTTTTTAGTACATCCTCGATTTAAAAAAATTTTTTTAGTACATCCTCGATCTAAAAAAATTTTTTTAGTACATCCTCGATTTAAAAAAAATTTTTTTAGTACATCCTCGATCTAAAAAAATTTTTTTAGTACATCCTCGACCTAAAAAAAATTTTTTTAGTACATCCTCGATCTAAAAAAATTTTTTTAGTACATCCTCGATTTAAAAAAAATTTTTTTAGTACATCCTCGATCTAAAAAAATTTTTTTAGTACATCCTCGATCTAAAAAAAATTTTTTTAGTACATCCTCGATCTAAAAAAATTTTTTTAGTACATCCTCGACTTAAAAAAAATTTTTTTAGTACATCCTCGACCTAAAAAAAATTTTTTTAGTACATCCTCGATCTAAAAAAATTTTTTTAGTACATCCTCGATTTAAAAAAAATTTTTTTAGTACATCCTCGATCTAAAAAAATTTTTTTAGTACATCCTCGACCTAAAAAAAATTTTTTTAGTACATCCTCGATCTAAAAAAATTTTTTTAGTACATCCTCGATTTAAAAAAAATTTTTTTAGTACATCCTCGATCTAAAAAAAATTTTTTAGTACATCCTCGATCTAAAAAAAATTTTTTTAGTACATCCTTGATATGAAAAAATTTTTTTTAGTACATCCTCGATTTAAAAAAAATTTTTTTAGTACATCCTCGATTTAAAAAAATTGTTTTAGTACATCCTCGATCTAAAAAAATTTTTTTAGTACATCCTCGATTTAAAAAAAATTTTTTTAGTACATCCTCGATTTAAAAAAATTTTTTTAGTACATCCTCGATCTAAAAAAATTTTTTTAGTACATCCTCGATTTAAAAAAAATTTTTTTAGTACATCCTCGATCTAAAAAAATTTTTTTAGTACATCCTCGACCTAAAAAAAATTTTTTTAGTACATCCTCGATCTAAAAAAATTTTTTTAGTACATCCTCGATTTAAAAAAAATTTTTTTAGTACATCCTCGATCTAAAAAAATTTTTTTAGTACATCCTCGATCTAAAAAAAATTTTTTTAGTACATCCTTGATATGAAAAAATTTTTTTTAGTACATCCTCGATTTAAAAAAAATTTTTTAGTACATCCTCGATCTAAAAAAATTTTTTCATATCAAGGATGTACTAAAAAAATTTTTTTAAATCGAGGATGTACTAAAAAAATTTTTTTTAAATCGAGGATGTACTAAAAAAATTTTTTTAGATCGAGGATGTACTAAAAAAATTTTTTTAGGTCGAGGATGTACTAAAAAATTTTTTTTAGATCGAGGATGTACTAAAAAAATTTTTTTAGGTCGAGGATGTACTAAAAAAATTTTTTTTAGGTCGAGGATGTACTAAAAAAATTTTTTTAGATCGAGGATGTACTAAAAAAATTTTTTTTAAATCGAGGATGTACTAAAAAAATTTTTTTAGATCGAGGATGTACTAAAAAAATTTTTTTTAGGTCGAGGATGTACTAAAAAAATTTTTTCATATCAAGGATGTACTAAAAAAATTTTTTTTAAATCGAGGATGTACTAAAAAAATTTTTTTAGATCGAGGATGTACTAAAAAAATTTTTTTTAAATCGAGGATGTACTAAAAAATTTTTTTTAGATCGAGGATGTACTAAAAAAATTTTTTTAGGTCGAGGATGTACTAAAAAAATTTTTTTTAGGTCGAGGATGTACTAAAAAAATTTTTTTAGATCGAGGATGTACTAAAAAAATTTTTTTTAAATCGAGGATGTACTAAAAAAATATTTTTAGATCGAGGATGTACTAAAAAAATTTTTTTTAGGTCGAGGATGTACTAAAAAAATTTTTTTAGATCGAGGATGTACTAAAAAAATTTTTTTTAGGTCGAGGATGTACTAAAAAAATGTTTTTAGATCGAGGATGTACTAAAAAAATTTTTTTTAGATCGAGGATGTACTAAAAAAATTTTTTTAAATCGAGGATGTACTAAAAAAATTTTGTTTAAATCGAGGATGTACTAAAAAAATTTTTTTAGATCGAGGATGTACTAAAAAAATTTTTTTAGGTCGAGGATGTACTAAAAAAATTTTTTTAGATCGAGGATGTACTAAAAAAATTTTTTTTAAATCGAGGATGTACTAAAAAAATTTTTTTAGATCGAGGATGTACTAAAAAAATTTTTTTTAGATCGAGGATGTACTAAAAAATTTTTTTTAAATCGAGGATGTACTAAAAAAAATTTTTTCATATCAAGGATGTACTAAAAAAATTTTTTTTAGATCGAGGATGTACTAAAAAAATTTTTTTAGATCGAGGATGTACTAAAAAAATTTTTTTAAATCGAGGATGTACTAAAAAAATTTTTTTTAAATCGAGGATGTACTAAAAAAATTTTTTTAGATCGAGGATGTACTAAAAAAATTTTTTTAAATCGAGGATGTACTAAAAAAATTTTTTTTAAATCGAGGATGTACTAAAAAAATTTTTTTAGATCGAGGATGTACTAAAAAAATTTTTTTTAAATCGAGGATGTACTTAAAAATTTTTTTTAGATCGAGGATGTACTAAAAAAATTTTTTTTAGGTCGAGGATGTACTAAAAAAATTTTTTTAGATCGAGGATGTACTAAAAAAATTTTTTTAAATCGAGGATGTACTAAAAAAAATTTTTTCATATCAAGGATGTACTAAAAAAATTTTTTTTAGATCGAGGATGTACTAAAAAAATTTTTTTAAATCGAGGATGTACTAAAAAAATTTTTTTTAAATCGAGGATGTACTAAAAAAATTTTTTTAGATCGAGGATGTACTAAAAAAATTTTTTTTAGGTCGAGGATGTACCAAAAAAATTTTTTTAGATCGAGGATGTACTAAAAAAATTTTTTTTAAATCGAGGATGTACTAAAAAAATTTTTTTAGATCGAGGATGTACTAAAAAAATTTTTTTTAGATCGAGGATGTACTAAAAAATTTTTTTTAAATCGAGGATGTACTAAAAAAAATTTTTTCATATCAAGGATGTACTAAAAAATTTTTTTTAAATCGAGGATGTACTAAAAAAAATTTTTTCATATCAAGGATGTACTAAAAAAATTTTTTTTAGATCGAGGATGTACTAAAAAAATTTTTTTTAGGTCGAGGATGTACTAAAAAAATTTTTTTAGATCGAGGATGTACTAAAAAAATTTTTTTTAGATCGAGGATGTACTAAAAAAATTTTTTTTAAATCGAGGATGTACTAAAAAAATTTTTTTTAAATCGAGGATGTACTAAAAAAATTTTTTTAGATCGAGGATGTACTAAAAAAATTTTTTTTAGGTCGAGGATGTACTAAAAAAATTTTTTTAGATCGAGGATGTACTAAAAAAATTTTTTTTAGGTCGAGGATGTACTAAAAAAATTTTTTTAGATCGAGGATGTACTAAAAAAATTTTTTTTAGATCGAGGATGTACTAAAAAAATTTTTTTAAATCGAGGATGTACTAAAAAAATTTTTTTTAAATCGAGGATGTACTAAAAAAATTTTTTTAGATCGAGGATGTACTAAAAAAATTTTTTTTAGATCGAGGATGTACTAAAAAAATTTTTTTAGATCGAGGATGTACTAAAAAAAATTTTTTTAAATCGAGGATGTACTAAAAAAATTTTTTTAGATCGAGGATGTACTAAAAAAATTTTTTTTAGATCGAGGATGTACTAAAAAATTTTTTTTAGATCGAGGATGTACTAAAAAAATTTTTTTTAGATCGAGGATGTACTAAAAAATTTTTTTTAAATCGAGGATGTACTAAAAAAAATTTTTTCATATCAAGGATGTACTAAAAAAATTTTTTTTAGATCGAGGATGTACTAAAAAAATTTTTTTAGATCGAGGATGTACTAAAAAAATTTTTTTTAAATCGAGGAGGTACTAAAAAAATTTTTTTAGATCGAGGATGTACTAAAAAAATTGTTTTTAGGTCGAGGATGTACTAAAAAAATTTTTTTAGATCGAGGATGTACTAAAAAAATTTTTTTTAGGTCGAGGATGTACTAAAAAAATTTTTTTAGATCGAGGATGTACTAAAAAAATTTTTTTTAGATCGAGGATGTACTAAAAAAATTTTTTTAAATCGAGGATGTACTAAAAAAATTTTTTTTAAATCGAGGATGTACTAAAAAAATTTTTTTAGATCGAGGATGTACTAAAAAAATTTTTTTTAGGTCGAGGATGTACTAAAAAAATTTTTTTAGATCGAGGATGTACTAAAAAAATTTTTTTTAGGTCGAGGATGTACTAAAAAAATTTTTTTAGATCGAGGATGTACTAAAAAAATTTTTTTTAGATCGAGGATGTACTAAAAAAATTTTTTTAAATCGAGGATGTACTAAAAAAATTTTTTTTAAATCGAGGATGTACTAAAAAAATTTTTTTAGGTCGAGGATGTACTAAAAAAATTTTTTTTAGGTCGAGGATGTACTAAAAAAATTTTTTTAGATCGAGGATGTACTAAAAAAATTTTTTTTAGGTCGAGGATGTACTAAAAAAATTTTTTTAGATCGAGGATGTACTAAAAAAATTTTTTTTAAATCGAGGATGTACTAAAAAAATTTTTTTAGATCGAGGATGTACTAAAAAATTTTTTTTAAATCGAGGATGTACTAAAAAATTTTTTTTAGATCGAGGATGTACTAAAAAAAATTTTTAATATCAAGGATGTACTAAAAAATTTTTTTTAGATCGAGGATGTACTAAAAAAATTTTTTTTAGATCGAGGATGTACTAAAAAAATTTTTTTAAAGCGAGGATGTACTAAAAAAATTTTTTAGATCAAGGATGTACTAAAAAAATTTTTTTAGATCGAGGATGTACTAAAAAAATTTTTTTTAGGTCGAGGATGTACTAAAAAAATTTTTTTAGATCGAGGATGTACTAAAAAAATTTTTTTTAGATCGAGGATGTACTAAAAAATTTTTTTTAAATCGAGGATGTACTAAAAAAAATTTTTTCATATCAAGGATGTACTAAAAAAATTTTTTTTAGATCGAGGATGTACTAAAAAAATTTTTTTAGATCGAGGATGTACTAAAAAAATTTTTTTAAATCGAGGATGTACTAAAAAAATTTTTTTTAAATCGAGGATGTACTAAAAAAATTTTTTTAGATCGAGGATGTACTAAAAAAATTTTTTTAAATCGAGGATGTACTAAAAAAATTTTTTTTAAATCGAGGATGTACTAAAAAAATTTTTTTAGATCGAGGATGTACTAAAAAAATTTTTTTTAAATCGAGGATGTACTTAAAAATTTTTTTTAGATCGAGGATGTACTAAAAAAATTTTTTTTAGGTCGAGGATGTACTAAAAAAATTTTTTTAGATCGAGGATGTACTAAAAAAATTTTTTTAAATCGAGGATGTACTAAAAAAAATTTTTTCATATCAAGGATGTACTAAAAAAATTTTTTTTAGATCGAGGATGTACTAAAAAAATTTTTTTAAATCGAGGATGTACTAAAAAAATTTTTTTTAAATCGAGGATGTACTAAAAAAATTTTTTTAGATCGAGGATGTACTAAAAAAATTTTTTTTAGGTCGAGGATGTACCAAAAAAATTTTTTTAGATCGAGGATGTACTAAAAAAATTTTTTTTAAATCGAGGATGTACTAAAAAAATTTTTTTAGATCGAGGATGTACTAAAAAAATTTTTTTTAGATCGAGGATGTACTAAAAAATTTTTTTTAAATCGAGGATGTACTAAAAAAAATTTTTTCATATCAAGGATGTACTAAAAAATTTTTTTTAAATCGAGGATGTACTAAAAAAAATTTTTTCATATCAAGGATGTACTAAAAAAATTTTTTTTAGATCGAGGATGTACTAAAAAAATTTTTTTTAGGTCGAGGATGTACTAAAAAAATTTTTTTAGATCGAGGATGTACTAAAAAAATTTTTTTTAGATCGAGGATGTACTAAAAAAATTTTTTTTAAATCGAGGATGTACTAAAAAAATTTTTTTTAAATCGAGGATGTACTAAAAAAATTTTTTTAGATCGAGGATGTACTAAAAAAATTTTTTTTAGGTCGAGGATGTACTAAAAAAATTTTTTTAGATCGAGGATGTACTAAAAAAATTTTTTTTAGGTCGAGGATGTACTAAAAAAATTTTTTTAGATCGAGGATGTACTAAAAAAATTTTTTTTAGATCGAGGATGTACTAAAAAAATTTTTTTAAATCGAGGATGTACTAAAAAAATTTTTTTTAAATCGAGGATGTACTAAAAAAATTTTTTTAGATCGAGGATGTACTAAAAAAATTTTTTTTAGATCGAGGATGTACTAAAAAAATTTTTTTAGATCGAGGATGTACTAAAAAAAATTTTTTTAAATCGAGGATGTACTAAAAAAATTTTTTTAGATCGAGGATGTACTAAAAAAATTTTTTTTAGATCGAGGATGTACTAAAAAATTTTTTTTAGATCGAGGATGTACTAAAAAAATTTTTTTTAGATCGAGGATGTACTAAAAAATTTTTTTTAAATCGAGGATGTACTAAAAAAAATTTTTTCATATCAAGGATGTACTAAAAAAATTTTTTTTAGATCGAGGATGTACTAAAAAAATTTTTTTAGATCGAGGATGTACTAAAAAAATTTTTTTTAAATCGAGGAGGTACTAAAAAAATTTTTTTAGATCGAGGATGTACTAAAAAAATTGTTTTTAGGTCGAGGATGTACTAAAAAAATTTTTTTAGATCGAGGATGTACTAAAAAAATTTTTTTTAGGTCGAGGATGTACTAAAAAAATTTTTTTAGATCGAGGATGTACTAAAAAAATTTTTTTTAGATCGAGGATGTACTAAAAAAATTTTTTTAAATCGAGGATGTACTAAAAAAATTTTTTTTAAATCGAGGATGTACTAAAAAAATTTTTTTAGATCGAGGATGTACTAAAAAAATTTTTTTTAGGTCGAGGATGTACTAAAAAAATTTTTTTAGATCGAGGATGTACTAAAAAAATTTTTTTTAGGTCGAGGATGTACTAAAAAAATTTTTTTAGATCGAGGATGTACTAAAAAAATTTTTTTTAGATCGAGGATGTACTAAAAAAATTTTTTTAAATCGAGGATGTACTAAAAAAATTTTTTTTAAATCGAGGATGTACTAAAAAAATTTTTTTAGGTCGAGGATGTACTAAAAAAATTTTTTTTAGGTCGAGGATGTACTAAAAAAATTTTTTTAGATCGAGGATGTACTAAAAAAATTTTTTTTAGGTCGAGGATGTACTAAAAAAATTTTTTTAGATCGAGGATGTACTAAAAAAATTTTTTTTAAATCGAGGATGTACTAAAAAAATTTTTTTAGATCGAGGATGTACTAAAAAATTTTTTTTAAATCGAGGATGTACTAAAAAATTTTTTTTAGATCGAGGATGTACTAAAAAAAATTTTTCATATCAAGGATGTACTAAAAAATTTTTTTTAGATCGAGGATGTACTAAAAAAATTTTTTTTAGATCGAGGATGTACTAAAAAAATTTTTTTAAAGCGAGGATGTACTAAAAAAATTTTTTAGATCAAGGATGTACTAAAAAAATTTTTTTAGATCGAGGATGTACTAAAAAAATTTTTTTTAGGTCGAGGATGTACTAAAAAAATTTTTTTAGATCGAGGATGTACTAAAAAAATTTTTTTTAGATCGAGGATGTACTAAAAAAATTTTTTTAAATCGAGGATGTACTAAAAAAATTTTTTTTAAATCGAGGATGTACTAAAAAAATTTTTTTAGATCGAGGATGTACTAAAAAAATTTTTTTTAGATCGAGGATGTACTAAAAAAATTTTTTTAGATCGAGGATGTACTAAAAAAATTTTTTTTAAATCGAGGATGTACTAAAAAAATTTTTTTAGATCGAGGATGTGCTAAAAAAATTTTTTTTAGATCGAGGATGTACTAAAAAAATTTTTTTTAAATCGAGGATGTACTAAAAAAATTTTTTTAGATCGAGGATGTGCTAAAAAAATTTTTTTTAGATCGAGGATGTACTAAAAAATTTTTTTTAAATCGAGGATGTACTAAAAAAAATTTTTTCATATCAAGGATGTACTAAAAAAATTTTTTTTAGATCGAGGATGTACTAAAAAAATTTTTTTAGATCGAGGATGTACTAAAAAAATTTTTTTAGATCGAGGATGTACTAAAAAAATTTTTTTAAATCGAGGATGTACTAAAAAAATTTTTTTTAAATCGAGGATGTACTAAAAAAATTTTTTTAGATCGCGGATGTACTAAAAAAATTTTTTTTAAATCGAGGATGTACTAAAAAAATTTTTTTAGATCGAGGATGTACTAAAAAAATTTTTTTTAGATCGAGGATGTACTAAAAAATTTTTTTTAAATCGAGGATGTACTAAAAAAAATTTTTTCATATCAAGGATGTACTAAAAAAATTTTTTTTAGATCGAGGATGTACTAAAAAAATTTTTTTAGATCGAGGATGTACTAAAAAAATTTTTTTTAAATCGAGGATGTACTAAAAAAATTTTTTTAGATCGAGGATGTACTAAAAAAATTTTTTTTAGGTCGAGGATGTACTAAAAAAATTTGTTTAGATCGAGGATGTACTAAAAAAATTTTTTTAGATCGAGGATGTACTAAAAAAATTTTTTTTAGATCGGGGATGTACTAAAAAAATTTTTTTAGATCGAGGATGTACTAAAAAAATTTTTTTTAAATCGAGGATGTACTAAAAAAATTTTTTTAGATCGAGGATGTACTAAAAAAATTTTTTCTAGGTCGAGGATGTACTAAAAAAATTTTTTTAGATCGAGGATGTACTAAAAAAATTTTTTTTAGGTCGAGGATGTACTAAAAAAATTTTTTTAGATCGAGGATGTACTAAAAAAATTTTTTTAGATCGAGGATGTACTAAAAAAATTTTTTTAAATCGAGGATGTACTAAAAAAATTTTTTTTAAATCGAGGATGTACTAAAAAAATTTTTTTAGATCGAGGATGTACTAAAAAAATTTTTTTTAGGTCGAGGATGTACTAAAAAAATTTTTTTAGATCGAGGATGTACTAAAAAAATTTTTTTAGGTCGAGGATGTACTAAAAAAATTTTTTTAGATCGAGGATGTACTAAAAAAATTTTTTTTAGATCGAGGATGTACTAAAAAATTTTTTTTAAATCGAGGATGTACTAAAAAAAATTTTTTCATATCAAGGATGTACTAAAAAAATTTTTTTTAGATCGAGGATGTACTAAAAAAATTTTTTTAGATCGAGGATGTACTAAAAAAATTTTTTTTAAATCGAGGATGTACTAAAAAAATTTTTTTAGATCGAGGATGTACTAAAAAAATTTTTTTTAGATAGAGGATGTACTAAAAAATTTTTTTTAAATCGAGGATGTACTAAAAAAAATTTTTTCATATCAAGGATGTACTAAAAAAATTTTTTTTAGATCGAGGATGTACTAAAAAAATTTTTTTAGATCGAGGATGTACTAAAAATTTTTTTTTTAAATCGAGGATGTACTAAAAAATTTTTTTTAGATCGAGGATGTACTAAAAAAAATTTTTTCATATCAAGGATGTACTAAAAAAATTTTTTTAGATCGAGGATGTACTAAAAAAATTTTTTTTAGGTCGAGGATGTACTAAAAAAATTTTTTTAGATCGAGGATGTACTAAAAAAATTTTTTTTAGATCGGGGATGTACTAAAAAAATTTTTTTAGATCGAGGATGTACTAAAAAAATTTTTTTTAAATCGAGGATGTACTAAAAAAATTTTTTTAGATCGAGGATGTACTAAAAAAATTTTTTCTAGGTCGAGGATGTACTAAAAAAATTTTTTTAGATCGAGGATGTACTAAAAAAATTTTTTTTAGGTCGAGGATGTACTAAAAAAATTTTTTTAGATCGAGGATGTACTAAAAAAATTTTTTTAGATCGAGGATGTACTAAAAAAATTTTTTTAAATCGAGGATGTACTAAAAAAATTTTTTTTAAATCGAGGATGTACTAAAAAAATTTTTTTAGATCGAGGATGTACTAAAAAAATTTTTTTTAGGTCGAGGATGTACTATAAAAATTTTTTTAGAACGAGGATGTACTAAAAAAATTTTTTTAGGTCGAGGATGTACTAAAAAAATTTTTTTAGATCGAGGATGTACTAAAAAAATTTTTTTTAGATCGAGGATGTACTAAAAAATTTTTTTTAAATCGAGGATGTACTAAAAAAAATTTTTTCATATCAAGGATGTACTAAAAAAATTTTTTTTAGATCGAGGATGTACTAAAAAAATTTTTTTAGATCGAGGATGTACTAAAAAAATTTTTTTTAAATCGAGGATGTACTAAAAAAATTTTTTTAGATCGAGGATGTACTAAAAAAATTTTTTTTAGATAGAGGATGTACTAAAAAATTTTTTTTAAATCGAGGATGTACTAAAAAAAATTTTTTCATATCAAGGATGTACTAAAAACATTTTTTTTAGATCGAGGATGTACTAAAAAAATTTTTTTAGATCGAGGATGTACTAAAAAATTTTTTTTTAAATCGAGGATGTACTAAAAAATTTTTTTTAGATCGAGGATGTACTAAAAAAAATTTTTTCATATCAAGGATGTACTAAAAAAATTTTTTTAGATCGAGGATGTACTAAAAAAATTTTTTTTAGGTCGAGGATGTACTAAAAAAATTTTTTTAGATCGAGGATGTACTAAAAAAATTTTTTTTAGGTCGAGGATGTACTAAAAAAATTTTTTTAGATCGAGGATGTACTAAAAAAATTTTTTTTAGATCGAGGATGTACTAAAAAAATTTTTTTAAATCGAGGATGTACTAAAAAAATTTTTTTTAAATCGAGGATGTACTAAAAAAATTTTTTTAGATCGAGGATGTACTAAAAAAATTTTTTTTAGGTCGAGGATGTACTAAAAAAATTTTTTTAGATCGAGGATGTACTAAAAAAATTTTTTTTAGGTCGAGGATGTACTAAAAAAATTTTTTTAGATCGAGGATGTACTAAAAAAATTTTTTTTAGATCGAGGATGTACTAAAAAAATTTTTTTAAATCGAGGATGTACTAAAAAAATTTTTTTTAGATCGAGGATGTACTAAAAAAATTTTTTTAAATCGAGGATGTACTAAAAAAATTTTTTTTAAATCGAGGATGTACTAAAAAAATTTTTTTAGATTGAGGATGTACTAAAAAAATTTTTTTAGATCGAGGATGTACTAAAAAAATTTTTTTTAAATCGAGGATGTACTAAAAAAATTTTTTTAGATCGAGGATGTACTAAAAAAATTTTTTTTAGATCGAGGATGTACTAAAAAAATTTTTTTAGATCGAGGATGTGCTAAAAAAATTTTTTTTAGATCGAGGATGTACTAAAAAAATTTTTTTAAATCGAGCATGTACTAAAAAAAATTTTTTCATATCAAGGATGTACTGAAAAAAATTTTTTTTAGATCGAGGATGTACTAAAAAAATTTTTTTTAGATCGAGGATGTACTAAAAAAATTTTTTTAAATCGAGGATGTACTAAAAAAATTTTTTTAAATCGAGGATGTACTAAAAAAATTTTTTTTAAATCGAGGATGTACTAAAAAAAATTTTTTTAGATCGAGGATGTACTAAAAAAATTTTTTTTAGGTCGAGGATGTACTAAAAAAATTTGTTTAGATCGAGGATGTACTAAAAAAATTTTTTTTAGATCGAGGATGTACTAAAAAAATTTTTTTAGATCGAGGATGTACCAAAAAAATTTTTTTTAAATCGAGGATGTACTAAAAAAATTTTTTTAGATCGAGGATGTACTAAAAAAATTTTTTTTAAATCGAGGATGTACTAAAAAAATTTTTTTAGATCGAGGATGTACTAAAAAAATTTTTTTTAGGTCGAGGATGTACTAAAAAAATTTTTTTAGATCGAGGATGTACTAAAAAAATTTTTTTTAAATCGAGGATGTACTAAAAAAATTTTTTTAGATCGAGGATGTACTAAAAAAATTTTTTTTAGATCGAGGATGTACTAAAAAAATTTTTTTAGATCGAGGATGTACTAAAAAAATTTTTTTTAGGTCGAGGATGTACTAAAAAAATTTTTTTAGATCGAGGATGTACTAAAAAAATTTTTTTTAGGTCGAGGATGTACTAAAAAAATTTTTTTAGATCGAGGATGTACTAAAAAAATTTTTTTTAGATCGGGGATGTACTAAAAAAATTTTTTTAGATCGAGGATGTACTAAAAAAATTTTTTTTAAATCGAGGATGTACTAAAAAAATTTTTTTAGATCGAGGATGTACTAAAAAAATTTTTTCTAGGTCGAGGATGTACTAAAAAAATTTTTTTAGATCGAGGATGTACTAAAAAAATTTTTTTTAGGTCGAGGATGTACTAAAAAAATTTTTTTAGATCGAGGATGTACTAAAAAAATTTTTTTAGATCGAGGATGTACTAAAAAAATTTTTTTAAATCGAGGATGTACTAAAAAAATTTTTTTTAAATCGAGGATGTACTAAAAAAATTTTTTTAGATCGAGGATGTACTAAAAAAATTTTTTTTAGGTCGAGGATGTACTAAAAAAATTTTTTTAGATCGAGGATGTACTAAAAAAATTTTTTTAGGTCGAGGATGTACTAAAAAAATTTTTTTAGATCGAGGATGTACTAAAAAAATTTTTTTTAGATCGAGGATGTACTAAAAAATTTTTTTTAAATCGAGGATGTACTAAAAAAAATTTTTTCATATCAAGGATGTACTAAAAAAATTTTTTTTAGATCGAGGATGTACTAAAAAAATTTTTTTAGATCGAGGATGTACTAAAAAAATTTTTTTTAAATCGAGGATGTACTAAAAAATTTTTTTTAGATCGAGGATGTACTAAAAAAATTTTTTTTAGATAGAGGATGTACTAAAAAATTTTTTTTAAATCGAGGATGTACTAAAAAAAATTTTTTCATATCAAGGATGTACTAAAAAAATTTTTTTTAGATCGAGGATGTACTAAAAAAATTTTTTTAGATCGAGGATGTACTAAAAAATTTTTTTTTAAATCGAGGATGTACTAAAAAATTTTTTTTAGATCGAGGATGTACTAAAAAAAATTTTTTCATATCAAGGATGTACTAAAAAAATTTTTTTTAGATCGAGGATGTACTAAAAAAATTTTTTTTAGGTCGAGGATGTACTAAAAAAATTTTTTTAGATCGAGGATGTACTAAAAAAATTTTTTTTAGATCGGGGATGTACTAAAAAAATTTTTTTAGATCGAGGATGTACTAAAAAAATTTTTTTTAAATCGAGGATGTACTAAAAAAATTTTTTTAGATCGAGGATGTACTAAAAAAATTTTTTCTAGGTCGAGGATGTACTAAAAAAATTTTTTTAGATCGAGGATGTACTAAAAAAATTTTTTTAGATCGAGGATGTACTAAAAAAATTTTTTTTAGATCGAGGATGTACTAAAAAAATTTTTTTAGATCGAGGATGTACTAAAAAAATTTTTTTTAGGTCGAGGATGTACTAAAAAAATTTTTTTAGATCGAGGTTGATTACGAACACTTTTGTGCACCCCCTTCCGTAGAGCAAAATCCTGAAGGTCGGGGTTGCGCAAGGGTCGACATGGGTCGAGGTGGACTATCATGCGAAACCACTTTTTTCGGTCCCTACGGTGCCCCTAGATGATGAAAAGTACAATCCGAGGTTGATTACGAACACTTTTGTGCACCCCCTTCCGTAGAGCAAAATCCTGAAGGTCGGGGTCGCGCAAGGGTCGACATGGGTCGAGGTGGACTATCATGCGAAACCACTTTTTTCGGTCCCTACGGTGCCCCTAGATGATGAAAAGTACAATCCGAGGTTGATTACGAACACTTTTGTGCACCCCCTTCCGTAGAGCAAAATCCTGAAGGTCGGGGTTGCGCACAAGTAGACCCCCTTCCGTAGAGCAAAATCCTGAAGGTCGGGGTTGCGCACAAGTAGACCCCCTTCCGTAGAGCAAAATCCTGAAGTTCGGGGTCGCACAAGTGTGCACCCCCTTCCGTAGAGCAAAATCCTGAAGGTCGGGGTCGCGCAAGGGTCGACATGGGTCGAGGTGGACTATCATGCGAAACCACTTTTTTCGGTCCCTACGGTGCCCCTAGATGATGAAAAGTACAATCCGAGGTTGATTACGAACACTTTTGTGCACCCCCTTCCGTAGAGCAAAATCCTGAAGGTCGGGGTTGCGCACAAGTCGACCCCCTTCCGTAGAGCAAAATCCTGAAGGTCGGGGTCGCGCAAGGGTCGACATGGGTCGAGGTGGACTATCATGCGAAACCACTTTTTTCGGTCCCTACGGTGCCCCTAGATGATGAAAAGTACAATCCGAGGTTGATTACGAACACTTTTGTGCACCCCCTTCCGTAGAGCAAAATCCTGAAGGTCGGGGTCGCGCAAGGGTCGACATGGGTCGAGGTGGACTATCATGCGAAACCACTTTTTTCGGTCCCTACGGTGCCCCTAGATGATGAAAAGTACAATCCGAGGTTGATTACGAACACTTTTGTGCACCCCCTTCCGTAGAGCAAAATCCTGAAGGTCGGGGTTGCGCACAAGTAGACCCCCTTCCGTAGAGCAAAATCCTGAAGGTCGGGGTCGCGCAAGGGTCGACATGGGTCGAGGTGGACTATCATGCGAAACCACTTTTTTCGGTCCCTACGGTGCCCCTAGATGATGAAAAGTACAATCCGAGGTTGATTACGAACACTTTTGTGCACCCCCTTCCGTAGAGCAAAATCCTGAAGGTCGGGGTCGCGCAAGGGTCGACATGGGTCGAGGTGGACTATCATGCGAAACCACTTTTTTCGGTCCCTACGGTGCCCCTAGATGATGAAAAGTACAATCCGAGGTTGATTACGAACACTTTTGTGCACCCCCTTCCGTAGAGCAAAATCCTGAAGGTCGGGGTTGCGCACAAGTCGACCCCCTTCCGTAGAGCAAAATCCTGAAGGTCGGGGTCGCGCAAGGGTCGACATGGGTCGAGGTGGACTATCATGCGAAACCACTTTTTTCGGTCCCTACGGTGCCCCTAGATGATGAAAAGTACAATCCGAGGTTGATTACGAACACTTTTGTGCACCCCCTTCCGTAGAGCAAAATCCTGAAGGTCGGGGTTGCGCACAAGTCGACCCCCTTCCGTAGAGCAAAATCCTGAAGGTCGGGGTCGCGCAAGGGTCGACATGGGTCGAGGTGGACTATCATGCGAAACCACTTTTTTCGGTCCCTACGGTGCCCCTAGATGATGAAAAGTACAATCCGAGGTTGATTACGAACACTTTTGTGCACCCCCTTCCGTAGAGCAAAATCCTGAAGGTCGGGGTTGCGCACAAGTCGACCCCCTTCCGTAGAGCAAAATCCTGAAGGTCGGGGTCGCGCAAGGGTCGACATGGGTCGAGGTGGACTATCATGCGAAACCACTTTTTTCGGTCCCTACGGTGCCCCTAGATGATGAAAAGTACAATCCGAGGTTGATTACGAACACTTTTGTGCACCCCCAAAAATGGCCAAAATCCTGAAGGTCCGGGTTCTCGGGGCGGTCGAGGCCCTCGGACGTGCACAAAAAGTCGGTACCCACGCCGAGCTTCAGAATTTGGTCTCCAGAGACTAAGTCCCAACCGAAACTGGCAACCCACAAAAGTGTACCAAGGAGTGGTCGGATCGAGTTACAGTGTTCGAGAGTATTGACGAGGATGGTTATACGCAACTTTTTGCTAAAGGTGTCCAAGACCGTCAGACCCTTACTTACGGAGATATAAGACACGTGCGTGGTTGCCCGTGCCGAGCTTCAGAAATGTTGCTCCAGAGACTAAGTCCCAGAAAACCTTCCGACCCCAAAAACTCCCAGAAGGAGGCGTCGGATCGTTTCGCGATGTTCTAGTAAAATGTTCAGCTCGACGGAATGCAACTTTTACCTAAAGGGGTCCAAGACCGTCAGACGCTTAGGTACGGAGATACGGGCATGGGTCGGTTTTCCCCATACAAAATACCCCATGGAAAACTGCAAAACCCCAAAACAGGTCGAAGGAGTGGTCGGATCGTTTCGTGGTGTTCTAGTGAAATGTTCCATTCGATAGGGCGCAACTTTTTGCTAAAGGTGTCCAAGACCGTCAGACCCTTACTTACGGAGATATAAGACACGTGCGTGGTTGTTCGTGCCGAGCTTCAGAAATGTTGCTCCAGAGACTAAGTCCCAGAAAACCTTCGGACCCCAAAAACTCCCAGAAGGAGTCGTCGGATCGTTTCGCGATGTTCTAGTGAAATGTTCAGCTCAACGGAATGCAACTTTTACCTAAAGGGGTCCAAGACCGTCAGACGCTTAGGTACGGAGATACGGGCATGGGTCGGTTTTCCCCATACAAAATACCCCATGGAAAACTGCAAAACCCCAAAACAGGTCGAAGGAGTGGTCGGATCGTTTCGTGGTGTTCTAGTGAAATGTTCCATTCGATAGGGCGCAACTTTTTGCTAAAGGTGTCCAAGACCGTCAGACCCTTACTTACGGAGATATAAGACACGTGCGTGGTTGCTCGTGCCGAGCTTCAGAAATGTTGCTCCAGAGACTAAGTCCCAGAAAACCTTCCGACCCCAAAAACTCCCAGAAGGAGTCGTCGGATCGTTTCGCGATGTTCTAGTGAAATGTTCAGCTCGATGGAATGCAACTTTTACCTAAAGGGGTCCAAGACCGTCAGACGCTTAGGTACGGAGATACGGGCATGGGTCGGTTTTCCCCATACAAAATACCCCATGGAAAACTGCAAAACCCAAAAACAGGTCGAAGGAGTGGTCGGATCGTTTCGTGGTGTTCTAGTGAAATGTTCCATTCGATAGGGCGCAACTTTTTGCTAAAGGTGTCCAAGACCGTCAGACCCTTACTTACGGAGATATAAGACACGTGCGTGGTTGCCCGTGCCGAGCTTCAGAAATGTTGCTCCAGAGACTAAGTCCCAGAAAACCTTCCGACCCCAAAAACTCCCAGAAGGAGGCGTCGGATCGTTTCGCGATGTTCTAGTGAAATGTTCAGCTCGATGGAATGCAACTTTTACCTAAAGGGGTCCAAGACCGTCAGACGCTTAGGTACGGAGATACGGGCATGGGTCGGTTTTCCCCATACAAAATACCCCATGGAAAACTGCAAAACCCAAAAACAGGTCGAAGGAGTGGTCGGATCGTTTCGTGGTGTTCTAGTGAAATGTTCCATTCGATAGGGCGCAACTTTTTGCTAAAGGTGTCCAAGACCGTCAGACCCTTACTTACGGAGATATAAGACACGTGCGTGGTTGCCTGTGCCGAGCTTCAGAAATGTTGCTCCAGAGACTAAGTCCCAGAAAACCTTCCGACCCCAAAAACTCCCAGAAGGAGGCGTCGGATCGTTTCGCGATGTTCTAGTGAAATGTTCAGCTCGATGGAATGCAACTTTTACCTAAAGGGGTCCAAGACCGTCAGACGCTTAGGTACGGAGATACGGGCATGGGTTGGTTTTCCCCATACAAAATACCCCATGGAAAACTGCAAAACCCAAAAACAGGTCGAAGGAGTGGTCGGATCGTTTCGTGGTGTTCTAGTGAAATGTTCCATTCGATAGAGCGCAACTTTTTGCTAAAGGTGTCCAAGACCGTCAGACCCTTACTTACGGAGATATAAGACACGTGCGTGGTTGCCCGTGCCGAGCTTCAGAAATGTTGCTCCAGAGACTAAGTCCCAGAAAACCTTCGGACCCCAAAAACTCCCAGAAGGAGTCGTCGGATCGTTTTGCGATGTTCTAGTGAAATTTTCAGCTCGACGGAATGCAACTTTTACCTAAAGGGGTCCAAGACCGTCAGACGCTTAGGTACGGAGATACGGGCATGGGTCGGTTTTCCCCATACAAAATACCCCATGGAAAACTGCAAAACCCCAAAACAGGTCGAAGGAGTGGTCGGATCGTTTCGTGGTGTTCTAGTGAAATGTTCCATTCGATAGGGCGCAACTTTTTGCTAAAGGTGTCGAAGACCGTCAGACCCTTACTTACGGAGATATAAGACACGTGCGTGGTTGCTCGTGCCGAGCTTCAGAAATGTTGCTCCAGAGACTAAGTCCCAGAAAACCTTCGGACCCCAAAAACTCCCAGAAGGAGTCGTCGGATCGTTTCGCGATGTTCTAGTGAAATGTTCAGCTCGACGGAATGCAACTTTTACCTAAAGGGGTCCAAGACCGTCAGACGCTTAGGTACGGAGATACGGGCATGGGTCGGTTTTCCCCATACAAAATACCCCATGGAAAACTGCAAAACCCCAAAACAGGTCGAAGGAGTGGTCGGATCGTTTCGTGGTGTTCTAGTGAAATGTTCCATTCGATAGGGCGCAACTTTTTGCTAAAGGTGTCCAAGACCGTCAGACCCTTACTTACGGAGATATAAGACACGTGCGTGGTTGCCCGTGCCGAGCTTCAGAAATGTTGCTCCAGAGACTAAGTCCCAGAAAACCTTCCGACCCCAAAAACTCCCAGAAGGAGGCGTCGGATCGTTTCGCGATGTTCTAGTGAAATGTTCAGCTCGATGGAATGCAACTTTTACCTAAAGGGGTCCAAGACCGTCAGACGCTTAGGTACGGAGATACGGGCATGGGTTGGTTTTCCCCATACAAAATACCCCATGGAAAACTGCAAAACCCAAAAACAGGTCGAAGGAGTGGTCGGATCGTTTCGTGGTGTTCTAGTGAAATGTTCCATTCGATAGGGCGCAACTTTTTGCTAAAGGTGTCCAAGACCGTCAGACCCTTACTTACGGAGATATAAGACACGTGCGTGGTTGCCCGTGCCGAGCTTCAGAAATGTTGCTCCAGAGACTAAGTCCCAGAAAACCTTCCGACCCCAAAAACTCCCAGAAGGAGTCGTCGGATCGTTTCGCGATGTTCTAGTGAAATGTTCAGCTCGACGAAATGCAACTTTTACCTAAAGGGGTCCAAGACCGTCAGACGCTTAGGTACGGAGATACGGGCATGGGTCGGTTTTCCCCATACAAAATACCCCATGGAAAACTGCAAAACCCAAAAACAGGTCGAAGGAGTGGTCGGATCGTTTCGTGGTGTTCTAGTGAAATGTTCCATTCGATAGGGCGCAACTTTTTGCTAAAGGTGTCCAAGACCGTCAGACCCTTACTTACGGAGATATAAGACACGTGCGTGGTTGCCCGTGCCGAGCTTCAGAAATGTTGCTCCAGAGACTAAGTCCCAGAAAACCTTCCGACCCCAAAAACTCCCAGAAGGAGTCGTCGGATCGTTTCGCGATGTTCTAGTGAAATGTTCAGCTCGACGAAATGCAACTTTTACCTAAAGGGGTCCAAGACCGTCAGACGCTTAGGTACGGAGATACGGGCATGGGTCGGTTTTCCCCATACAAAATACCCCATGGAAAACTGCAAAACCCCAAAACAGGTCGAAGAAGTGGTCGGATCGTTTCGTGGTGTTCTAGTGAAATGTTCCATTCGATAGGGCGCAACTTTTTGCTAAAGGTGTCCAAGACCGTCAGACACTTACTTACGGAGATATAAGACACGTGCGTGGTTGCTCGTGCCGAGCTTCAGAAATGTTGCTCCAGAGACTAAGTCCCAGAAAACCTTCCGACCCCAAAAACTCCCAGAAGGAGTCGTCGGATCGTTTCGCGATGTTCTAGTGAAATGTTCAGCTCGACGGAATGCAACTTTTACCTAAAGGGGTCCAAGACCGTCAGACGATTAGGTACGGAGATACGGGCATGGGTCGGTTTTCCCCATACAAAATACCCCATGGAAAACTGCAAAACCCCAAAACAGGTCGAAGGAGTGGTCGGATCGTTTCGTGGTGTTCTAGTGAAATGTTCAGCTCGACGGAATGCAACTTTTACCTAAAGGGGTCCAAGACCGTCAGACGCTTAGGTACGGAGGTACGGGCATGGGTCGGTTTTCCCCATACAAAATACCCCATGGAAAACTGCAAAACCCCAAAACAGGTCGAAGGAGTGGTCGGATCGTTTCGTGGTGTTCTAGTGAAATGTTCCATTCGATAAGACGCAACTTTTTGCTAAAGGTGTCCAAGACCGTCAGACCCTTACTTACGGAGATATAAGACACGTGCGTGGTTGCTCGTGCCGAGCTTCAGAAATGTTGCTCCAGAGACTAAGTCCCAGAAAACCTTCCGACCCCAAAATCTCCCAGAAGGAGTCGTCGGATCGTTTCGCGATGTTCTAGTGAAATGTTCAGCTCGACGAAATGCAACTTTTACCTAAAGGGGTCCAAGACCGTCAGACGCTTAGGTACGGAGATACGGGCATGGGTCGGTTTTCCCCATACAAAATACCCCATGGAAAACTGCAAAACCCCAAAACAGGTCGAAGGAGTGGTCGGATCGTTTCGTGGTGTTCTAGTGAAATGTTCCATTCGATAGGGCGCAACTTTTTGCTAAAGGTGTCCAAGACCGTCAGACACTTACTTACGGAGATATAAGACACGTGCGTGGTTGCCCGTGCCGAGCTTCAGAAATGTTGCTCCAGAGACTAAGTCCCAGAAAACCTTCCGACCCCAAAAACTCCCAGAAGGAGTCGTCGGATCGTTTCGCGATGTTCTAGTGAAATGTTCAGCTCGACGAAATGCAACTTTTACCTCAAGGGGTCCAAGACCGTCAGACGCTTAGGTACGGAGGTACGGGCATGGGTCGGTTTTCCCCATACAAAATACCCCATGGAAAACTGCAAAACCCAAAAACAGGTCGAAGGAGTGGTCGGATCGTTTCGTGGTGTTCTAGTGAAATGTTCCATTCGATAGGGCGCAACTTTTTGCTAAAGGTGTCCAAGACCGTTAGACCCTTACTTACGGAGATATAAGACACGTGCGTGGTTGCCCGTGCCGAGCTTCAGAAATGTTGCTCCAGAGACTAAGTCCCAGAAAACCTTCCGACCCCAAAAACTCCCGGAAGGAGTCGTCGGATCGTTTCGCGATGTTCTAGTGAAATGTTCAGCTCGACGGAATGCAACTTTTACCTAAAGGGGTCCAAGACCGTCAGACGCTTAGGTACGGAGATACGGGCATGGGTCGGTTTTCCCCATACAAAATACCCCATGGAAAACTGCAAAACCCCAAAACAGGTCGAAGGAGTGGTCGGATCGTTTCGTGATGTTCTACTGACTTTTTAGGCTTACCAAGACACAACTTTCCGCAGAAGGGTGCAAAACTGTCAGACTCATAGTTTCGGAGATACAAGCATGGGTCATGTTTGCTCGTGCCGAGCTTCAGAATTTTCCATGGCCAAAAAGCCCTAGAATTTGACATTTCACTATTATAGGGAGGTATGGTTGTACTGAGTCGTCATAGAAAGTTTAGCCTCCTCATGTAAACTGACGATTCGACATCAGGGAGGTCGGGAGTTGTCGAAAAGAGACCCTAGGACCTAATACTAGACCCATGTAGTGGCAAGGTGTTTCGGCCCGTGGGTGACGGTTGTATGAAATTTGGGTGACGGGAACTACGACTGGTTCTGGTACCGGGAAGGTGTGTCCTGGTGTCCGGAGGCGTTTTAACGGTAGCTGGGCGGTCGGAACGGTGACCTAGGGTGGTTTTGGGTTAAATCACCTACCACCACCGATGGTCAACCAGAGGCTAGTGGTACATGGAAAACACCCTGGGAAGGTGTCCCAGGGCTCGGAGTAGTAGTAACAAGGGATGCCGCTGTCTCTAGGTCGCGGA